>NC_133800.1:13227848-13527848 GCF_043250625.1 Sebastes fasciatus | reverse complement strand
ATTCGCCTCCATTTTTGTTCATCAGGCATTTGGTTTTTAGAAAGCTGTCTCCTTTGTGTCATTTATTGACAGGAAGAGATGCCCATCTGCAAGCTCTTGGCTAGGTTTTCTTTCCTGTGTTGCAAGATGTGAGATGTGAGATGTGAATACGAAGCGAGAATGATCATTTTGCTCTCAACAAGCCTATTGTAGACTGGGAGATGATTGCAGTCCTCGTGAGGAGACTGTGAGATGATTGCAGTTGCAGTTTTATACATGCAACCCAAAGCAGTCCATCAATCTTGCGAAACGGATAAAAGTGTGCTACACTGAGCCAAGATCTCACTGTCACTGATGTGCAAGGCATATGATTCATAGAAGACAGCTATCTAAATATATAGGTGATTATTGGAACTGTTTCCCTTTTTATTTCAGTCGCAACTTGGTATCCAAGAAAACTATGACTAAGACGTTGCTTCAAGTAAAATGTTTATTACAAAATGCGTCTTTGGTTTTGTAGTTTTTGCCATAATTCTTATCAACATTTTCCTCTCCATTTACATTGCTGAGATCTCGGGATGTTGAGACACTGATAGCCACTGCTTTACAATATAATCAAACAGGGTATGCGATGCAAGCTAAAACACAGGCTTTTTTAACAAACTACTGGAAATAGAATTTATTTATTCATCTAACTTAGTTATGTCAAAGTATTTGTAATTTATAATATTTAATACCTGCTTTACTGTAAGTTAGCTAATTGACTCTTCTGATTAGACAAGCTTGCAATTTCCTAATTCCAGTGTAGAGTCAGTAACTGACAGGGCAAAACAGTCTCCTGAGGAGACAGCAATTCTGGCCCATCTCTGCAAGCATCAACCAGTTTTATCTCCTAGAAACTGTAGTGACAAGCTAAATCAGTTTGCATCTTAGTTTACAATATACTTTTGAAACCCAGACTCAACATTTATGAGGACCAGTAAAACCAGTTCTCTTTAAAGTCTTTCACCTTCAGTGAGCTAGTCAGTTAATCTTGGTAAATTTGTGCACATTTGTCTGTCACATCTGTTCCATGATAATATCGTTTAATGCCCTCAGTTACTAATGAGCAATCGAGTTGGGTTTTATTAAAATGATAATTGTTTTAAAGATTTAGCACATCCCACTCATTTATTTCTGGCAAACAGATGTTTCAGATTAATAATGTCGTCAGTCGTCCTGGTGTCCATGTCAATGTCGATCAGGTTTACCCGGGCTTGTTTATGTAGCTGATTTACACCACAGCGTGAAGTGGGCTTTCTTATCATCACTGACTTTTCTTCCTCACTGTGTTTTGATTCATTTTGTTTCCAGTAGAACACTTTCCAGCAAGTGAGTTCTTGCTTTCACTTCATGCTATAAACAAATTAAAGCTTCAGTAGGCAGAAAGTTTTTGGCATCATTGGGTTAAAATTTCCTCAATAACCTTTCAGCATATTGTAATTCAAGTGTTCTGAGAGAAAACTAGACTTCTGCACCTCATCATAGGTCTGTTTTCAGGCTTTAGAAAATCTAGCCTGTGACGGGAGACTTTGGCCAATCACAGGTCATTTCAGAGAGAGAGAGAGCGTTCCTATTGGCTGTGCTCCACCTGGTGGGCGGTGCTTGGTATTTCCTCAACATGGCTGCCGGGTCACAAACTTTCTAATTTTTCAGCTAAACAGTACACTACAAGATGTTACTGAAAACATTTGAGGTGAGAAATGGGCATTAAAGTAACAGAATATTGATTCATATTTAATCAGCGCAGCGTTTAGTTGGAGATCACAAGTGATTGACAGCTGGCTCTCATAGACAGCAGTGGGACAGCAGACTCCAGATCAGCTCTGACTGGTTGTTTTCCTCCGGTCTGTGAAATCTTGCAGATGCCATTATGAGCACTGGAGAACACAGAGGCAGATGAGTACCTGTCTCATGCACTACTGTCAGGATATAGCAACCGTTTAATAAAAATAACTTTTTTAATCATATCTGCTCCATTTCTACCCACTGCAGATTTAACTTGAATAAACCTAAATCAGATGAGATTTTGCTCTACTCAAATTAATTTAAAGATGAATCTAAAAATGATAGTCTGCTTTTAAATGAGGTAAAATGTCGGACCCACTCAGTCCACTAAGTAGTAAGTATAAAGTATGAACCCAATAATTATATATGTGTGCTGAATATTATCCACTTGCTCAAACCATACAAACTTTTTCAGTATATTTCTCCCAATTTTAACATTCCTTATACTGTGGTTGTCGTCACATCATCTAACTCCCCTGTTGGCCTGGGGATGGATGCACATGGAGTCACCAACCGCTTCTTTTCACCTGCCAGTGGGGAGCTTCACCAAGAGGGGGTGATGCACGCTGAGGTTTATGCTATTCTCTCACATCCCCCATTTGCACATGAGCTCCAACCATCTAGGAGGAGTCAGCAGTTCAGTGACAAGGATGTGATCCCTTATTGGCTTCCCACACTTGGACACTGCCAGCTTTTGTTTATAGGAACACAATACCAAGCTGGAGGTACAGCTGCTGGGAAGTGAGTCTGCATGGTGGGTGAGTGTTTTGGTCCTGGGCCACCCAAGATATTTTATAGATATTGGCAGGATATTAATGACCACATACACTCTTTTGGCGTTACATCTGCACAAACAATACTCATAAAAGGTTTGTAGGCACACTGGCATCCACATAATGATAGTGCTAGAGGCTTTATGCTATCCTGAAACGCACGCACCAGCAGTGTAGCTTCCTCACCAATCCTCCACCACCGCCCTCGGCACTCAGGATGCTTTGCATGGTGATTCACATTTGTTGGCCGCGTCAGCCCACCGAGTATTCTTCCGCTCTCCCTCTCTGGCCCTGTGTGTGAAATCAGTGATTTTCTTGATATCGGGAGACGTCTTTATACAGAGGTGCAGTTTGACTCTCCACTGCTGTGCCGTCTTCCCAAATACAGAGGATCGCATTACTGATTTTGGCTGACATTTTTAGAATGGCTTTTTTTGTGTTTTTGAACTAGGCCGTTGGCGTAAACAGTTGGCATAGTTTTATGTGAACGTATAATGCGGTGCTTGTGTTGCTCACTCAGTGTCTCTCTGCTCTTTGGTACCGGACTACCATGTGTACAACACAAGACAAATTTAGCCTGGGCTTTTACAGGAAGCAGATGGTAGGGTATTATGTTGACGATACTGTGATACCACTGATGACTCTTCCTGGCGGCCCACTCGGCATCTCTGCTCTTTTCCTCCTCCACTGAGACTCAAAATATTAAACATAATGTGCCATTTTGGGCTTGTGAGAAGAATTGGCACACCGAAAAGCTTAATTTCGCCACCATTCTCTTTTCTATTTCTTCCTTTCACCCTCTCCTCCTTCAGCCCCTAGTTCTCTCTTGCTCCTGTATCTGGCATAATGTGAACCCAGCAGACCTTCCTTTTGCTGCAGTTATTATGCTATTTCCATCCGCAGGAGCTTTCTATCAACAACAGGTTTAGACAGAAGAGGAAAGTGGATTGTCGATTTGAGAGAAGAGCCTAGTTCAACTCAAATCAACATCATCTCTGCCTTTCATTCTTTACAACGTTTTAGAAATACTGAAGTCATAAGTCCTACTCCCTCAACCCCCAGGAGAAAGTTTTGAAGACTTCAGAGTAAAAGTCCACGTCTCAGTGCTGTACATTTTCATAACAGACATAATCATTCAAGACAGCTCCTCAACACTCCTGTCCTCTGGCCCAGTTATCTTTTGGAATAAACTTAACAGGCTCTTGATCAGTGAATCAAGCAGTGAGAGCCTGGATACATCAAAAATCTTTAAATCTGGAGCACTGAAGAAATAATGTCAAACAATACCTGTAATTAATTGAAATAAACCAGAAAATTCATAGCATGCATATGTGGATTTTGTGGATAGGGGCAGGAAGCCACTGTACGCCTATACCCACTAAAGGGTCATACCCACTCTTATGGAAAAATTAATAAAAGAGGAAATTAATAATTGAATCCATCAAGCAAATTGTACAGAATTAATTTTATGTTATATAATTTAATATTGCATCTGGGAGATTTTTATTTCCCAGATGCAATACAGGGGAATTGTACAGCAGTGCTGCTTTCAGGGTTTTTAATATATCCTATATTACTGTAAATTAATATTGCTCTATATGAGTCTGTTGAGATTGTTACACCATACACGGCAGTGTCCACTCGGCACATAACTTAACAAGGAACCATTTCTTTGAGGCACTGTAGATACTTGTGATATACAGTATACTACAGTGTCTGAAATTAACTTTTTGACTCACTAGCCAAGGGAACTGGTTGATGGAAAAAAATTCACCCGCCAAGCATAGTTTTTACAGGCCTAAATAATAAATAGCATTTTTGTGTCATATATACATTTGTTTCAGTACGGTGTGGCGTAGCCTTTCCA
This sequence comes from Sebastes fasciatus, assembly GCF_043250625.1. Taxonomy (NCBI): domain Eukaryota; kingdom Metazoa; phylum Chordata; class Actinopteri; order Perciformes; family Sebastidae; genus Sebastes; species Sebastes fasciatus. The sequence goes on along the minus strand of NC_133800.1, from coordinate 13,523,402 downwards.
AGATGTACTCGCCAAACTGAAAATCTACCCACATTTGGCACTTAGCGGGTGTTATTTTCAGACCCCGAGTATACTACCATAATTACTGGTATTGATGTTCCTCCATGTTCCTTTTAAGGTTTATTAGATAATTCTATGACATTTTGTGAAGTTAGATTTTCTGCTGAGTCACTGTGCAGTAGAGAACATCACACATCTTTACTTGTGTTACTTTTAATTTGTGTTTGACAGGAAAAGGAACCATTGGTTTGGTCACAGACTTAACAGTGGATGTGTGAGATTTGTTGCTTCCTGGCAATTACCATTATAATTTGTAATTTTATGGGTCTGTGATTTAACAGTTTGTTTTTTTAAGTATGTAAGAGTTGGTTGATGGTATAGATAAGAAAGTAGACATACATTTTGTTGATATTACAGCTGTACAAGGTTTCACATGAATGGTTATGTTTTGTATGTTGAAAGTGTACATTCCAGCTTAGTGTATTCGAGAAAGAGGGCTTTATCTAGCAGATTTGAAAGTACTTCTGTGTCTCTGGATTTGGAAAACAAAACAAAAGCCACCAGAAATGACTTTTGCTGTCTACTGGGTAATCATTTCTAACCAAAAGTTCTTCTGATCTTTTAATCCAATATCCATGACCTTCAATTAATCTGTCTCTCTGAAATCTGGAACTGGAAGGGGCACCCGAGTGATACTGTTAACGGATCACGTAAAAACAAAAACATAGCTAGTTGAAGCACATCAGAACAGCTGCGTTTCATGTTTAAAAATGTCATTGCTCACTAAATGTACTCACATGTTTATAACATTTATTGGCCATTGATGTACATCTACACAGGCTACAAATTGGGGTGGTATTAACGCTGGCTTGTACTCTTCATTATGTGTATAAATATCTAAAAGTATTGTGATTCATTTTGTCCATAGTATCCACCTCTCTATAGTAAATATCTTCTATATATTCCTAATCTGACTTTTTGGTTTATTCCCACTGAAAATTGGTGGTGTTCTAGTGAGACACTGAGAGGAGGTGGTGGTGTAGGTGAAACTGACGCCGAGAAACTGAGTTAGGAGATGACGAGGAAGAAAAAAATACAACGTAAAAGAAAATAAACACTACATACCCTGTGGGAAAATGTGCTACATTAAGATCATGATGATAATGACTTAGCATTAAGGATAGATAGGTTGAGGTGTTTGGATTTAAAAAAAGATTACTATTTGATGCCAAAACTACTAATATAAATGTTTTTTCTGTCAGAATTGCATGTGTGCGTTTTGGTATTGCAGCTCAATTTATTATCAGTGAAAGAGTGTGTGTGGTGCATGTAGTCTGTGTACAGTAGTCCGTGTGGTGTTTGTCTGTGTGTGCTGTGTGTGTGTGTGCGGGACCTGCGGGGTGCTCTGCGGCTGCAGCAGCTGTGTCAAGGGACCACAGCAGTGACAGCAGGCTCATTTGCTGCATGATTATCGACGGGGTTGTTGCAACTGAGAGGGAAAGGCCGCCTACATACACACTTTCAGACACACTACACACACTGTTTCTTGTTTAAGCCAATTATGCAGGCCAGTAACCTGCCATATGGCTTCTGCTAGTTCAGAATCTGTATTTGTGTGTAGTGTGTGTGTTTGCGTGAGTGTGTCTGAGTGGTGTCATTATAACACAAAGTCAGATGGAGCCTAAAGCCACAGAGCAGATGACAAAGAAAGAGAAATCTTAATCAGTACTAACAGTCCAGCACTGTCACGACAACCTTCTGGGCATCTTCTTCAAGATGAATCAAAAAAATATTAGAGTAGGTAGCAGGAAAAGTAAGAATGAAAACAAACTAAGATCTTGGTGTTCTTATTTATTTCTTATTAAGGTCTTATTTATAACATTTTGATGTAGACATCTGATACTAGATAGATATCTGACGTTCGGTTCCCACTTCTAACAAGGCTTGTGAGCCAACAGTTTAACAACGTTGGTATCACGTGTTATCTCTGTGTCATCAGCGATCAAGTTGCCAGTTAGTGTGGAAAAACCGGATGAATAGAGATAAAAGGAGGCCTCGTCTGCCATGCCTGGCCGCACTGACATCGGTGTATCCATCAGCCTGCAGAATACGCGAATATTAACCATGGCAACAAAGTGACAACTGACGTTAGTCCTTACAACATTAACTAATAGGTTGTCACTGGTTAGATTGTCAAAATGAGAAAAATAAGCGCTTCCATCCCTGAAGGACTAAGTTAGCATCTTAGCATTAGTGACGGTTGCATCCAGTTAGCTATAACGTTACAGTTCCCTCAAACAATGTGTAGATGCACATCAGAGGGGATTTCGAAGAAAAAATAGGTGAAATAATGTTTTTTGCAACCAAACCAGAGTTGTTGATTGTTGGAAAGACTAACCAAGACAGATTTGGTGATTTTTATTTTGTTTCTGTTGAGTTTGAATGAAGTTTGTTTTACAATGCTCTGCCGCTAGAACAGCTGATCTCCCAGCTGAAACTACGGCCGCGGGGGAGGGGGTGTGCACGTTGCGCCGCACGCACACACCCCTAATGTAGGCGTATAGCTACACGTTGCAAACTTACTTAATTATTCTACCACAAAAGATTCATCACTTGACTGTCTGTATGAGTCTCACTCCACTAGACCATAAAATATTTAGGTTGTGCAACGAACTGGCAACCACTGGTTGTGAAATGAATGCAATGGAACGGGGAGGGAGAATGCGACATCTAGTGGCTGAATGTTATCAGTGTTATCAATAGCACCTTTAAGTGTGTACATTTCCAAACCATTTCTTTGTTTCTTGCACTTTTTCACTTATTATGTCGATTTTTTTAGATTCCACCTAAATAAACATGCTTTCTTTTAAAACAAGCAGATCAATACTTATTTGAAATTAAAATGAAAAATAAGAATGCCTAAATCAGAATGTCCTTTAGATGGGGAGCAAATGTCTTACTTTTGCTTGAAAACCATCACAAAATGACAACCCAGTATAAACATTCTCCCAGGCACTCATTTTTATTTTTGGCCTAAAGCAATGAAATGTGTTTTTAGTTTTTTTCATTGTACCTGTTACACTGTTACACACACACATGTCTACTGTTTTATTGATATAAATAATATAACTGATTCAGCTTCAGCTGAGTGCTTTCCCTCTCAGCCATTCCAAAAGAGTCTGGTGCCGGTCCTGTCCAACATGAGGCAGAGTCTTGAATCTTGGGTACAGAACTGTACTCTCCAGGAGATAGTTGTAAACAGCTGCTGTGCCTGTCCACAAGCTTTTTTCAGGGTTGCCCTCTTAGTACTGGCCATTGTAGCGGTGCCTTCCTCGTTGGGTGCCATACTAGGCTCAATCATGTGGGTAAGGGGTATAATCAGCCACACTGTCTGTTTTTTCCCACTGCACAGCACTTTGGTGGCTGTTTTAAGAGGACAGCAATTTCAGCAATTTCAGCCCTAAGCGCTGCTTAGGGCTGTGTATGGGCAAGAATCTGGCGATACGATACGTATCATGATACAAGGGTAACGATTCAATATATTGCAATCTATTGCCATAAGCCAGGTGATATATTGTGATTTTTTTTTATCTAACTTTTGAAAAACTGTCATAGTATAAAGAACACACCACCTTATGCATAAAATCTGAGTAAAAAAAAAACCTTTCTTCTAGAACAGTGAGATCTGCATTTGCATTTATTGCAGTCCCTGTAACCTGTAACTCATGATGCCGTTGTAGATGATGTTAGCCGCTGTGTAAGCCATAGTGCACTGGGAGAGCTTGTAAATAGTCTTTTTTTCGTTCCACAGCCTTTACACTATTTTCTTGCCTCCGTGCTGAAAATAAGGCTGCCACAATCATGCATTTTAGTTGACAATTAATTGTCATTAACAATGAATTATTTGTCTATCTCTGTTTACTTTATGCCACATAGCAGTGCTGTTGTGTTTGGCTTTGCAACTGGACCTAAATTATGGATGCTAATCTCGAATTTTTTTTCTGACAGATAGCCGATACACATTAACCTTTCATTCAGGGGTGCCGTACGGTTGAAGTACCTAACAAGCCGCCCAGCTGCAACGATAAGCCGGTGCACAAACAGGTTAAATATTGTGCTAATGTTGCACTCTCCGCTATAACCTGATATCGGATCGGTGCACAGACTCGGGTACTTGCTGATACCAGATCCAGCATTTTAGGTTGTATCTGAGGCATTTCCGATACTGGTAATGGTATCGGAGCAACTCTAGCAAAAAACTCAACGTCTATGGCCAGTGACCGCCAGGGTCAACAACAGGTCAGTCAAGCAGACTGCTTATGGATGGAAGTGAAGTGGGGGTTTTGGCAGACAGAGAAGCTGACAGAGAGACAGCTACCCAGACAAACCGATGCAGAAGGGCCTGAGCAGAACAGCCTCCTTTCAATCTAGGGTAATGATATCAGTGCTACCACCACAGTAATCCATTATGGATTAATGGATTGGAAAGTTCACATAGGGTTCTGCAATGTCACAGGGGTACACTGTTGCACAGTTGAGAGATGATTCAGAAGTTGGATTTATTTAGTAATTTGTTGTAAGACAGATTTGAGAATTGTAGATGCTGATGCAGCTCTCATGCGTGCAAAATGATAATAATAATAGAATTCAAATAGAAAAACGTGTTATATAACAGGGGTCAGTACAATGTCTTTTTAAAGTATTGATTAGTTGATTAAAAGTACACAAATTATTTCTAAATCGGCTTTCTGAATTTTGAATAACATGGACTCAGTGCCTTGTTCTTAAATATGATGCTTTATCAAACGGAATATATCCAAATCAAATGTATTACACAGCCATCCCTGTTGTAATAAAATGATGATGCATAATTTGTTATTTTGGGCTTTTAAATACGACCATATCCTCTGGTAACTGAGGAAAATCCATGAAATTCTTAAAGATGATCGACTACCCACTTTTTCTTTTTCTTTTTTTTCCCTTATTTTTTGAAGTGTTGAAAAGGGGAACCAGCCTCGGGCTTGAGAGAACCACTGAGAGATGAGAAAATCCCTCACACCTGCTCAAACCTATTGCACACACACACACACACACACACACACACGTACACACGCACATCCATATGCACCAAACTTGCACCAAAGAAGAGTGGGACTGCAGGCTCTTGTGCTTCTTCTTTGATGTGTGTAAAACACAGTGGTGCTTGTGTGCATGCATGTGTGTATGTGGTCGCGTAGTCTTGTGTCCTTTGATATGGTGGTATTAAGGTTGGCCTTGCAAGCCCAGGATAATCTTTACTTTTTAGATTATATGACAACAGAAAAAGCCTGTGTGTCTAATTGAATACTGACCATGTGTCCTCTCCTCACAGAAGAAGGAATGCTTTGCAGGCAATGAGCTGGTACCACAGGGTGTTTTTACAATTCTCCATCATGTAGACTGAATACATCCATCCATTATTCTATTTCATTATTTCATCAATATTCAATTTTTTTTAGTTTTTATTGCAATTTTCTCCTCATAAAATTCCACGTTGACACATGAACCATGAGCGATAAGGCTTTGGCATCAAAGTGTGACGAAGTCTCCCTGTCTCTTACTTTCTCACTCCTACTCAATTTGTCAAATTCAATCACAACTATGTTATAGTTTTCTTTGATAAATAACAAATTGTCAATATGACAGATACATCAGATAGGAAAAAAGCTGCTTGAATTTAAATGTATTGTGTTTATTAAGGGAAAGACGACAAGGCTGAACTGCTTTAAAGGATATTAAAATCTTTCCTCATCATGTTGCCATTCTCAGTGAAATATTGCTTTTCTTGGCCTCACTGTCTCCTCCTTTGTGTGCTGCAACGTACTACCTCTTGTTATCTGAGTCTGCTAGCTTCTTTACTCCCCAACAATGTGTCTTTCGTCTAGTCTTATCTAGCCCAATATTTTGTGCTTTCAGTTGTGTTTACAAGAGGAGCATAAATATTGAATGTATTCAATTTTTTAGTTCTCGGCATATCTCTTGCAGCATCCAGACACCGTCTCACTCCCTCTTCCGTTCCTTGCAGTTCTTGTACTCATACAACTGAAGTTGTATCCAGTAACTACTGTTACTAACAGCAGAACGCAGCAGAAACACCGGGTGTTTTTGCAACTTCATCGTATGGGATTGTGATGTTTATTACAACTGCAGTAATATCTGCTGCCTTCCGTTCGACGCACAGTTCCGCTTGTTAACCGGAGCAGCTCCAGTCTGTGTTCTTCTTTGCTTGTCAGAGGCACAACAGCCTTCAGTGTTGATAGGCTATTACTCATGACGTGCAACCAATCAGATAATGCTGTCGGTAGGACATTGAGCGAGGCCACAGAGTGGCGACTACAGACAGAGAGAGACTGCTGCATCAGAGCCAAAGTAGCGCATTTTTCAATAGGGATGCACCGATCCAAGTTTATCAGTCCCGATACCGATACCGATACCGATAGCGATACCTGGGATTTGGGTATCGGCTGATACCGAGTACCAATCCGATACCAGTGTTTAATTAATATGCTGTATGCCTCACTGTGTGGAAGTGACTGGGATCATTCTTTTATATGTATGGAAACATCAGGCTTGACTTAAACACTGCTTTCTTAACTTTGTAAAACAAAATCTAACAAATGAATACATACAAATTCAGTGAATTGTTATTTATTATTCAAATAATAAATCGTACACCAGAAACTTTGCAAAGATAATCTTCAAAATTAACATTATTTACAATTCAGGTGGGAACCTTTTTAATGCAGCAACAAATTAGTCAAAACTTAAACAGGAATACAAATTTCAGTATATAATGCATATAGTATATAAACAATGGAACGTGAGATTGGCCAGAGAATCGGAGCAGCGGGGGCGGTATTGCATTCGCTTTACCGCACCGTTGTGACGAAAAGAGAGCTGAGCCGGAAGGCAAAGCTCTCGATCTACCGGTCAATCTGCGTTCCTACTCTCACCTATGGTCATGAGGGCTGGGTTATGACCGAAAGAACTAGATTGCGGGTACAAGCGGCCGAAATGGGTTTTCTCAGGAGGGTGGCTGGCTTCTCCCTTAGAGATAGGGTGAGAAGCTCAGTCATCCGTGAAGGACTCAGAGTAGAGCCGCTACTCCTTTGCGTTGAAAGGAGCCAGCTGAGGTGGTTCGGGCATCTGGTAAGGATGCCCCCCTGGGCGCCTCCCTATGGAGGTGTTCCAGGCAACACCAGCTGGGAGGAGACCACGGGGAAGACCCAGGACTAGGTGGAGAGATTATATCTCCACACTGGCCTTCGGAACGCCTCAGGATCCTCCAGTCAGAGCTGGTTAATGTGGCCCGGGAAAGGGAATTTTGGGGTCCCCTGCTGGAGCTGTTGCCCCCCGCGACCCGACCCCGGATAAGCAGTTGAAGATGAGATGATGAGTGAGTGAGTATATAAACATAGAATTTAATTCAATAGATTGGCCCCATTGTCACCGATATCCGATCCAGCTAAATGAGTCAGTATCGGCCCGATATCCGATCCGGTATCAGTATCGTTTCATCCCTATTTTTCAATTTATTTATTTTATCAGCTATTGGATAAAAATAATAAAAATAATTTGTTGAATTTTATTTTTTTATTTCAACATGAATATAACCATATAAAACCAAACATGAGTTTAACACTACAATTTGTCAAAAAACTAAATTTTTATTGGGGACCCACTCAAACCACCTGTGTGTCCTGGGGGACTCACTACATTGAAAATCAGCATCACTGCAGTAGTATCTATAAGATGATTGATAAGTAGTATCAGTATCAATATTGGTATCAATAAATACCCATCCCTACTGGCTTCAATCACTGCTGCCATGATTACCACCAACTCTTTGCAGATGCTGATAATTTCACTGTAAAGGCATGTGGCTATTGCCGCTGATCTTTATGAATTGGTCTTTTTTGCAATGAGGCTCATTTGCATAGAAAGGGGACAATTTTGCACCAAATGTCTGCATACTACCTTATTTAAACATGTGCAAATAGCACAGGAACACCGAGACTCAATGTGCTTGGCAGCGCAGTTAGAGGTGCATTTCACCCTTTGTGGGTGCTTTGAGAATTGCACGGTTTCTTTTTGTCTTGTTTGTGCAGGTTTAGCGGCCGCAAAATCTGCGCAATCCTTTTGTGAATCTGCCCCTCAGTCTCCCAATTTCACAACAAGGGAAATCAAGCAAGTGACTGCATGTAGATGAATCACTTACTCAGCTGCTAAATTGTGACTCAACATAGTCTGACATGAGTTCAGATGTCTGTGATTTTGGATGATGATGATTACGGGTCTTTATCTGAATCAGAGATTGAGCCAAAACGTATCTCCAGTATGTTACAAAAAATGTTAATGCTCCTTTCACACCTCCATCTGGGTGGAATAGACTTGACGAGTAACTGGGCAGCAAATGATTTTCAACATATTGTAATAAAGTTTCCAGAAGTCTTTCTAAGTCCATTATGGTTAAACATCATAAAACATAGGCAGTAACATTTAAAATGCGTGTACCCAGGTTTGAGAATGAAATAACATAATATCTACCTAAACAGAACTAACATACAGTAGATTTGTGGGAAAGATTCTCATCCAATTCTGCTCTATGCTGTCAAGATGGGAGCTGCTAAAAATTGGAGAAAGATTAAACCACGTCAGACACTGTCACGAAAACAGCACTACCTGTTCCACCTCCCATGTTGTGGTCCTAGCATTGTTGGTGCTTTAGGCAAGATCATGCAAGCAGTCCCCCCTACACACTAGCACACACACGCACACTTTTCCAGTACAGCACAAAGCATCATGCAGGCACATACCACACACTGTGAGCTGTTATAATAAAAGATAAGACGATAATAAAATAACATTACAGCTTATTCTATGCATGGCTAAAGTTCTTGAAGATAAATTTTAAGGCGAGTAATACACCGCCTCGTGAAGATGGACTATTGACTGAATACAGTGCAACAATCTCATGTGTGGCTTCCCACTCATCTCGATTTTAGAAGCCAAAATATTACATAACGGAGTAAAAATATTCAGGAGGACACATACTTCTATCCTTATCTAACTTTTCCCTTCATATTTTCTCTCAATTGTGAAGCTACAGTTGTGTTTTTTCTGTGATGATCACAATAATAAATAAATGCATAAACAAATAAATACTGTTAATACTGTATAATGTTCAGTAAACCCTGTACCCTGTAAACCCTGTATGTGTCCGTGTTTATACTTGTTTGACAATTCCCCAATCCTCACCATTGAATAGTGAGTGTGCAGAAGAATCTCACATCATCACATGATGGAGCTGCATTAGTCAAGGAGAGTGAGAGGTTTGGGTACTTGGGTACTACCAAAGGGTCCCTGAGACAGTTTTAGACTGTGGAGCTCGGGCACATAGTGTCCTTGCATCATCAAGGCCACCGACTACCCTTGCTTCAAATACAAAATAAATGTATGCAACAAAAGATGAAATGCTGCAGGTCTACCGTCTCGGGTAAAATGACCATTTATTTGTGAAAAATATCCAAACTGTGTTGTTATAGACCTTTTAATTGCCATTCTGTTGCTAGAGCTTTGGTCCAAGTTTACTTCCTGTCAGCTATTGTATTAACAAACATTACAACAGGAAATACAAAGGGGCGCATTTAGAATGTTCATGTTGTCAAGTTTCAAAAGGTCTCCACATACTGAGATGTCCCTCGTTGCGAGAGATGATCGCACAAGATTTTGCGAGATTTTGAGTCAGGACTCTTGTTGTTCATGAATGAATTCTGGTAGTGTGTGGTGTGCTGTTTTGGCCAAAAATTTGCTCACCACACACTAGAGGAACAAAACTGTTAAATTTAACATAACATGTCGTTATGTGTGGGGTTTCTCACATTTTCAAAATCTGTTAAGATTGGAAAAATCTTTTTAATGTGGGCCAGCCTGTAGTTTCTTTGTTCTGTTGTCTAGCCGATGACCCATAAATCAGTTGAGCCTTGTAAAGATTGTTGACTTTATGTAGAGATATTATTGTATTTTTGTTGCCACATGTCTCTTCTTTTCCTTGGGTATCAAACAGATTTGAGTTCTTTATTTGCGATAGTCCAAAACCACCCCCATAGAGCTAATCACTGCTCTCAGAGCAATTCAAATCACTATCGCTTTAATCAATCACTATTGCTTTTATCCACACAAACTGGTTGAAATTTAGACATTCATTTGCTTCTGCAAGACTGGAATATTTTGTGTTCAGAACCTAAACACCAACAGCTTCTGGTAGAGAACAACAACGGAACAATTGTATTGTTCGGTGACGGCATACCAAAGAGCTGCTTCATGTGAGAAATTTCTTCTAGTTCTGAGTTTCAACTTCAGAGAGAAGTGACTGGTGCATTAGCTAGGCCCAACTGAAACATTCACTCTGTTTTTGTGTATCTAGTAGAGCTTTCTTAAAAAAGCTCCTCTGAGCAGCTCACCGCTCTTCACTCCTCCCCACCACCCTCCATTTGCTGCATGTACCCCACTGGCACTGGCTGCAATCAGCGGTGTCGCTTTAGTTGGCTCTGGTATGGACATGTACCTGCCACTTCTCTAACGACCTAAAATTGTCCCCACCTCTTGTGAAGGCTCACTTGTTACCAAATGATGAGTGAATGTCTCGGTGCCTCTGTTGCAATCACTTCAGTGCCTATACATCTATAACCATAATACATTACTTTTTGAATACATCTTGTTCTGTTGCTTGTTAATGGTGCACAAAATCGGATTTACTTCTGTGTCTTAATCACTGAATTGTGAACAAAACAATACCTTTTTCTGTTGTGACTATAGGCGTTCTTGTTCTCATTAACTCAAGTGTATTTAATGTCATACTTGTCTTATTCACTGATAACTTTACATCCGTAAATAAAGTGGCATGGTAGAATACATTTAATATGATTGTTAGCTAATGAACAAACCTGAATTTCTTTCAATATTTCCAGATTGGTGTAGCCATGACCTGGTTAAAAATGATGTACTGTAGGGTTTTTTCACAGCTTTCCACTCTGTCATTACTTGGGACCATATTGTAAACTTTACAGAAAGATGTTTGTTTGATTGCTTATGGATTTGTTTTTTAAAAAGAGCTGGTACAACTCCTGTTACGTACTGGCTGGTATTTATAATTGCTGTTTTGTGTCTAAATCACCAGTTGGAGCTAGGGGTGTCACGATTCTCCAAATCAATGATTCTATTTGGCTTTCAATTTTAGGGCCAAGATTCAATTAGATTTTTGATTTAAACATGCCATTGTTAGACTATGGAGTCTTAATTCCTAAAGATCAACAGATCATTGGTTTTATATCCCCTTTGTCATTTACTTTTTCAAATTTTTCTGACTGAACTCCTGAAAACTGAACTCCTTTTTTTATTTAGAAAGTGTTTAAAAAATTAGAATACTACAGTCTACAATATAAAAAGCGGCATCTTTTCAATACCAGTATCTGTGTGACCCACTTCAGTACATAATCATTACAAAAACAAAACATAAATCCTTCTGCAGTGCATTACAAGTGTGCTGTAATCTACAAAAAATACGGTTTTGTTGTCATTTACTGTCACGCTTGTTTCTCGCTCTTTTTTCCCCCTCTCTCCTCTGATCGCTGTGTGTCACTGAGGGCGGAGGTGGAGCTTTGGACAGTCTGTGAGCGGAGCAGAGCGACGACGGGGGCGGAGAAAAAAAAAATTGACGATCCTGCTTTTGATTTCGATGGTCGAAATCGGATGCTAATTTCAATTGATTTCCAGTTTTGAATCAAAATCGTGACACCCTTAGTTGGAGCACAGATTGATTGATTACGGCCGGAACTTTGGTTGAGTCAATTAATCAATCAAAAGATGTGTAAATGATTGTTGAAGAGTGCAGAAAAATTCTGACGATAGTAAATATTTGATTTACTGATATGACACAGTATGACAATGACCATGTTCTCCAATCACAGTGTTTGTAAATCTGTGGTAGTTGTGCTGCAACAGCATTCAGAACCAAAATAATGTGTAGAACTATTTAATAATAATATGCATGCAGTAACTTCATTAATTTATACTCATCGCAGGACTTTATTATGAATAAAGCTTTATTTTACTTTGTGACTTTGTGTTTAATGTGTCGGCTACAAACTGTTTAAGCAATTAAGGGGCAGCTACACATTTGTGTTGATAATTTGTTTTTGAAGACCATTATCAACTAAAGAGGGCACAGATATTCGTCATGTTCAATAAGTTATTGCAGGCATATTTGCACTGTTGTCTGGTGCTTGTAATTGCAATTTAAGTCTTTATTGATTCATGCATGATGAAGCGCCACAGCCAGTGGTTCCTTGTGCATCATGTTTGAGTAGGAGATTAATCAAATAATCTTGGACCTAATTCGTTGAAATATCTAATTTATCACTTGTGTCTGAATGATTCAAGTTGTTTAAAGGCAGTGGGCTCCACACCAAAACATACCGTTTATTTTATATTATTTAGTGTGTTTGAATGAAGCTCAACAGATTTGTTCCCACCCTCTTATTAGTCTGACTTTAAGGACTGGTTTTCGCATTAATCAAAGAGACATGCGTGCATTAGCTCAAAGAAAGGTTGAGCTTGTTAGATTGTAAGAAAACAAAAACAAAAAGGAATTATATTTATTCATATACAGTATGAAGCAAGTAATGGTGTGTATTGGCCATTATTTACATAGGGTAAATAATTGTATCAGACAGCATCTTAGTTTATTTTCCCACTCTCTCATATTGTTTGTGTGGCTATAAAACGCAGTGTAAAATACAACACTACTTTTCAAAACTCTTTCAATTTCTTCTCCTAATCCATCAGCTAAAAAGAAACCACATCATTGCACATATTTCTGGTGAAATTTAGTAGCTTTTAAATATTATAGAACATTATATCAAAAGCGTATCATATGAAATTAGTTACTAATTATACCATGTGCAAAGAAGAAGTAATTATACTGTAGAGCATGCTGCAGTGTCAGTACTGGCATCAGGGAAAGATGGAAACACAGGAAGAAAATACTGTAAATCAGGAAACCGTAGACATGAGCAGATACTGATATATTATCAAATAAAGATGTGACGGTAAGGAAATTTTCCCACCGGTTAATAAACTTGTTAGAACACCGGTGCTACCGATTACACCGGACATTTTACAAGCTCAGTATATGTAGAGCGCTTACCTTGATCTTTACCGTCGGATGGCTGTGTGTCTGGTCTCTCCAGTTGAGCTTTCGCTGTGAGGCTGCAGGTTTCCACCTAGCACCGCTGCGCCGTGCTCACCGGCTGTGACCTCTCCATCCTCCGCACGGCGATTGCCTCATTAACGTCATGGTTCCCTTATAGCATTGGGTTTAGATCTGAAGTGTTGCCAAATAGGCGCTATTGCTTTTTGCTTAAACACCAAATCACGTCTTGTCTCTCTCTCTTCCTGTGTGTGTGAAATTTGACCCCTGCTACTCTGTGCTGAGACTCCAGACACTTTCACTTTCAGATTGTAGCATCTGTCATCCGGCTATGTATTGATAACACGCCGCTGATTCGCCAAAATTAACTAAATGGGTTTTATTTCTATAACAAAAAGCAAAACGACGGTGGGGGCGGTGGGAAAGTAATGTAATCGGTGTGTGCCCAACCACCGTGTAACACCGGTTACACCGACTACCACTGCAAGCCTATTATCAAATAGGCCATATTAGAGTATTAATATCAACAGTTTATTACTCTGGCAATCTGTATGCCAATTAAAAATAGAATGACAATAATAGTCCGATGACAAACATATCAAAAAGGAATTGTTTGTACTTTGCACTGACGGCTATGCCATTGTTAAACTGTCGAGTCTTGATTCGTAAAGATCAACAGATCATTGGTTTTATGCCCTGACATTTACATTTTTAAATTCTTCTTCTGAAGCAGCAGGCGGGTGGTCACATTGGGGCGCCACACCGGTGACTTCAGGAGGGAAACAGGAGGGTTTTCAAAAGTCGAAATCTAAATCTCATTTCCATTGATTTTTTATTTAAAATCGGGACACCCCTAGTATATCCCCACTTTTTTTTTACTAAACTTGTCTAAAGTTTAGACATAATGACAATTACGTTAATGTTATTGAAATGATCTGTTATTCATTTTTATTGTGTTGAAGAATAGTTAATTAGTCACAGAATGCATTTAAAAATTTTACATTTTAATGTGAAAGATCTCAAGATTTTCAGACAATCTCTGTTGCTACCCCTTACCATAATTAAACAAAATTAGTCTGCAATTAAACGATAACAGAGTGATCACAATGTGAGGGCAGAAAATGATTTGACATCCCAGCATCAGCCCAGACCCGAACACCCTGCATGTGTACTTTGTATGCTTTGTGGTAGAGTGAGCTGCCAAAATACTCAAAGACCAATTTCTATTGCTGTCAGTAATTAGAATGATTCATCTTTGTCCACATGTCTACCTATCCAATCCACAACTTGGATGATAAAAATGTAGAAAACCTCTCTGAGGTACAAATTGGAGTGCCATCTTCCTTCATGAACACACAGACAATCTCTCTCTTCCTTTCTCTGCTACTTCACCTTTTTCCCTCCGTAGTCCATCAGAGCCTGTCCTATCTGAGTCTAAAGCGTGTGTCTGGAGAATATTTATTTTGACCTGTTTTATGGCTCCCTCGATGCATTGCAGCTGTGAGCAGTCATGTGTCTCATTGATAATGAAAGAAAGGGGTAACAAAGGGAGAGAGGGATGGAGGGAGTAAGAGAGAAAGGGAGTATGAGCAGGTGAGTCATGCATCTATTTGATAATGATGACCCATTGGTTCAGAAGTGTGTGTCACAATCTCAGTGGCAAGGGGAAGCATTTGACACGCTCAGGACATTCTTTGGTTCCTGCCTGCTTCAATTAAGTTCCTGCTGTTTGTGGCTTTAGAGCCTGTGGCTCCACTAATCTGATGTGTGTCTGTGTGAGTGAGTGAATTAGTGTTTGTGTGTCGCCCCGTGTGCATTTGTGTGTGAGATTGCTTGTGCCTGTCAATGTGTGTGTATATTTGTGTGTTTGCAAGGCCCTGCTGATGATGTATTTGGACCTCGCAGGTTTGTTAACCTGTTCTTTTAAAGTTGTTGTCTTTCTCTCACCTCCAAAACAAACTTTTGGTTCATTTTATTCCCCCCTTGTCTGACCATTAAGTCCAGGAACGAGGTTTAAATTATATAGCCACACTAGCTCTATTGCTCATCAAACACCATAAAAATAGCTTGATGGATGAAATGCAGAGAGCCAAATCTGCTGTTCTCCGAGGGAAAGTCAGAGTTGTTACCTAAATCAAAGGGATTAACGTCTGTACCAATTACGGCCTAGTGCATCTTGTGTGTTCTTGTGTGTTCTTGTGTACTTTAATTCTTTATTGTCTATGACCGAGTCTGGTCGCATACGCAGCAATAAACACTATAGCATTAGAAACTTTGTCATGGTCTGAATCTGCATTGGGAGGCTGCCTGAACGCTGTGGAGAGAAGGACTCGCCGTCAAGTCTGTTGTTTCGTTCCACTAATTTACAGTATCCACACATACAGTAACTGACATATATAACTGACTTCAGTATAACAGTGTTGGCACACAGTTTGACACAAATTGTTGTCTTTTGAGCTTAATTAACCTGGCTAACCAGGTTAAGCCAACTAGCATGCTACAGCATCTCAGTCAATACTTTATTTCTTTTGCAAAGATATGTGCCCTTTTAAGTAGTGCTATGATGTTGGATGTTATTATTGCTAATGCTGATCCCACTGTTATCGCATAAAAATAGTGCAAAATTTGTAGTCACATTTTGTATATATGGTGAAGTGTTCTTTATACTACTGACAGTTTTCCTAAAATTACATTTAAAAATTGCAATACACCGCCTTGCTGACAGTATCATAATGTATTGCAATATATTGAATCGTAACCCCTGCATCATGATACGTATCGTATCAACAGATTCTTGCCAATACACAGCCCTAGTACCGTTGCACCTCTAGTTTTATTGTCTATTAACAGTGTAGGAAATGAAAAACATCAAAAAAATAGGGGCATAGACAAAAATTTTAGAGGCAGAAAACAAAAACAGCAAATACATTTCACTTTCAGTTCAGTTCTCCATTGGAAAATATTCTAAATATAGCGTACACTTAAACTGATATTGAATTTCTTTTAGGTGAGCCTTTCTTTCAGGTGGCTAAATTACGTTTTTCTGCCGGCCCCTGTCCACAGCAGTACATTGCTTTCTGTTCTGTCTGTTTCTCCAAACTGGGGGCGTGCCCGACCGTCATTTACTGTAGGTCATAAACTTGAAAAACACCCAAACTATCCTTTTAAGAGCTCTGCAGCTTGAAGCTAACTTTGGATCTGTGGCGTCAATTTGTGCAACTTCCTCCTTAAAATAAAAACCTGCCCTTTTACAACTTAGGGGCAATTTTTGCACCTTGATCATGGTTTTTAGGGGCATTTTTGCCCTTTGCACCCCTTAATTTCCTATACTACTTCTAAATCCAACCTGTGTTATTGAAGGGTTATTTTTTCCTTCAAATGTTACATAATTTCACATTAAATGTCTGAGGACCCATCTATGTCATTACCCTTATTATCTTCATTATCTGTATAATATGTAGACAACAAAAAGCAAAAGGCACCAGACAGTGGGGAAAAATGACTTAACCAGAGTGCATTAGTCAGACAAGATAAATGGAGCACTCAGTCAGAAGAGTGAAAGCATAATGGTGTGTTTGCTAGCTAGCGCTATACTGGATATGAAGATCATTTAATTATTGACAGTGATTTTAACCCTTTGGACTGCAGTTACTGGGCTGCGACACCCACAGGTTGCAGTTCCATGTCCCTGTGTTTTATTAGCAATTATTGGGAGATTCTCTTTTATTTTCTCTTTTGTACCTATGAAACTTTATCCAAGTATGTCTCCGTCTTTAATCGATGGCAGAATTCTTCAAGTTGCACCATAAGAATTGCATACTTGAATTTACATCAGCAATGCAATTATTGATAACTGAACGTGTCCAACGTGGTTAGACCGATTTATTATCTGCCCATTTGTCATCTTGGCTGTCATCAACAAGGCCCCTTTGGCATGACGAATCAATCCAGAACTGTATTCATCAGTCAATTTGATCATAAGCTACTTCAGCATGCCTGACTTTGCCTAAAGGGCCCAAGAGTTAAGCTAACATTTGTTATCTTTCTGTTTCTTTCCTTGCGTCCTTTACTTGAGTATGTATAGCTACCCTTTTTGTCCTCTTCAGTTTATTGTCCTGGATACTAGACACAAATCCATTGCAAGTGCTTATCTCCAGTCTATCTATTTTAATGGAATTAGCTGCATTTGTTGAGAGTTTTCAGTGAAAAAGGCAAGGATTAAACCTCGGGCCTTCCATTATCATTAAAGGCCGATTTACCTAGCCAGCCATTGATGTGGTCAAATACTTGTACTGTTTTTTTTTTTTTTTTCCCTAACATAATGTGACTGACATCATTTGTGAAAACATATATAGTCAATGTTTACTCTTTACTTTTTAGTGGCCGAAACATCAGATAGCAATAAAGAACAGATTTAGTGGCAAAGAAAACAAGTAAAATCTAAAAATACCATATTGTGACCTGGAACAACTTTTTGTTGTTGTTCCGTAATCTGTAACGGATGTTTCAACACACTGTTGAAAGTAATGTTTTCATACAATTAAGAGAATATGTACCGAACACATCCTGACGGCATTGTAATTTAACTTCAACATTCACTCATTTTTACTGAATTTAGCTTGACAGCATCATTTAATTTAACGTCTCAGGACTGTGCCAGGGAGAGACCCTGTGCTGTAGGCAGACAAGTCGGTCACTGTGATTACTCTGAGCAGCATGCATGGGAATGAATTACAATATAATACGTGTCTGATTAAATTAGTTGTTCCAAATGTTTTTAATGTTGTTCCTCCATGGCTTATTTTGGACTTGCAGTTGTGACAAATTGCGAGCTTTATGCCTCCTTCACTCACGCTGAAGAGGTTAAGCATTGCCTGAGATGTGCCAGTGGAGCCTACGCCAGACTCAGGAAAAGAGTCTTTGAAGACTGAGACCTACAGGCCCAAACAAAACTCCTGGTCTACAGAGCCGTTGTCCTCCGCACCGTGCTGTATGGAGTGGAATCATGCACCACCAACAGCAGGCACCTGAGAGCCCTGGAACAATACCAAAGATCAATACGAAAGGTTCTGAGGATCAGCTGGGAGGACAGGTGCACCAACGTCAGCGTTCTGAAGGAACTCAACATGCCACCACCACAATAATGCAGTACCACTACTCTGATTGACCAGCCATGTCATCTGCATATCCAAAACAGATCCTGCACACCCAGCTGAAGGAAGGCCAGCGAGCCCCTGGCAGGAAAAAGAAACATTCCAAGGACAATATCTGAAGAAATTCCACATCACATCAAGCACTCCTGGAAGAAATCTGTGCAGGATTTGCATGTCATGAAACGTAACTCTGCCGTGCAGTAAAGACAAAGTGACAGCACCAAGAAAAGAGAGAGAGAAAAAGGATCAACCACCAGCAACCATCACCACTTACCCTTCCCACACGGCACAAAAGTATGTGCATCACAGATTTGCCTCTACAGCCATCTGAAGACCCACAAGTAGACGTCCCAACAGGGGAGGACAGTCGTACTCATCCCGAGTGACCGCCGATGATGATGTGTGTCTGTGATGTTACTGCTGTCTGTGCCGCCAACATAAAACTGTTATGCGTGTGTAAATGTGATCGGCAAAAAAACCCAGAAATATATGATCGGCGCCTGATTGATCGGTGCATTTCTTCTTTACTTTGAAACCACCATGTTAACCTTGTCCACATCTCTCTTCAGGATTGCATGGTATCAGTATATCAAGGTTTAAGTACTCACAACAAAAATGTACAGTGTCCATTAGCTTTTAGCCTTTGTAGCTTCCACATGTGCTGCATTTTTGTAGCCGAACCTGCCCTCTGACCTTCATGTGGAGGTCGATGATTTTAAAAAGGATTTCCCTTTGCAATCAATACTGTAACACATTTGTTGAACCTAATGCCATACCGCCTCCGTCTCTTATCTTCAGCCACGTCATCTCTAACAGTCGCTACAGTAGACGCAGCCTTTATCAGTGGTTGGGAGTCTAGTCAGTGTGTGTCATTCAGTCCTCCATGACTTATCCCAGTGTGTCCATCTGACAAATACCCAATAGACAAGACTGTTGACTTCATTTTATCTCTCTCTGCTCACCCACTCCTCTTTCTGCCACTCCTCCTTTACTTTTTCTATAGCTTTCAGGGTCAGCTGGCTAGACGGTACTGTATACATGTGTGGGTGTGTAATGTATGTGTCATTGACAGTGCGACCAATTGAGGCAGTACAAGGACACAAGAAGATATTATTTTCAGGCTTCTATAGCCTTGTAATAGAGCAGATCTGAACTACGTCTAGATCTGTAAGCCTGTAATCATGCAGCTTTTTTTAACAACCAGGGTAGAGGAGAGGGACGGAGGGACATGAAAAGCCTGATGGCGAAGATATTAATATGGCGCATACCCTTTTGATACTGTTGCATTGTGGTGGTTTATGTACACAGGCACACACACATTTAAGCAGCAACACAAATATTTCCCCTCACATCCAGCATTCGTCTCGTTTCCTCTCCACTCCTCTCCACAGCCATCAGCTCAGAAAAGCAAAGCTCATCTCATCTGTAAGTAAGGAGTAATAGCAACAGCAGGGGCAGCGATGAGAATAGTAATTTTTTTGAAAACGGATCACCTCCATCCTTCTCACAGAAACAAGTCATTCAGGCAAACAAACGAGCGAGATAGAATATGAGCGTATATGTGAGAGGGAGGATTGATGGGGGGTATTGATAGAATTTATACTCCTGGTTGAATTGACAATTATCCGCTAGATGAAATTGGAATTGGGTTGTAGAAGTGATGGGGACCTTTTTGCAGTGAAACCCAGATGCAAATATTGGGATAATTTACATGAGCGCTTGATACCCTCTCTGCCTCATATATTCAAGGATTTAATAGCCTACTTTCCTCGCAACTATTCTCGAAAACAGAGGAAGAAAGGCAGAAAGGCATCAAGGAGGAGGAGGGGATAGGGGAAAAGAAAGGAAGAGACAGATGCAGAATAGAGCTAGGAGCAATTTCAGCCCTTAATTTGCAAACCATAAGCAAATTATGGGTACACAATTTCTTCCCCCCTTGCCAGTAGCTGGGGATGCAGTTTGTTTTGGCTGGGTTGCATTTCCTCCCTACAATCCATAAGGTCGGTCAAATACAAAAGCAACCTCGCTGACCTGGGGCAAAAAGACTCGGGGGATAAGGAAGGAAACAGAGAGAGAGAGAGAGAGAGGAAGAGAACAAGAAAGAGAATTGACAAGAAACCCATCCATGAACACAGTTTTCAGTAGAAAAGGCTAATAATTCTCAGTACAGTATTGCATGGAAACAACAGTTTGATATGTCAGGGGAAAACAAAATTGGTTCGCAGTAGGGATGGGTCATGATTTTTAGAAAAGTCATTCAGTTATAAAAAATCAAATAGTTTATGCAACTATCATCTTGTCTTAGAAAATACATTTTCCCTCGTTTGTTTTTTTACTACCGCCTGGTAGTAATGTAACTACCGGTAAACGTGTGTTGCGTGTTCAGTTCGGGGGGGGATGCACATCCCTATTTCGCAGGCACAATGAACCTTTTAGAATGCAAAGATCTCATGGGTCACGAAAGATGTAATACTTAAGTAGGACAAATCTGTAAAGGACATTGAAAGACAGGTAGGAGATTACAACCTCAATTGCTTATTATTAAATGGAAATACAGTTTAAAAAAACGTATGACTTCTCTTCTTTCTATCTTAATATGTTTCTTTCTTACTGTACTGTTTCATGCTGTAGAGTTTCAGTGCTTGGGAGAACATCACAGACACACTCTCATGCCACAGCCACCTGAGTGATTGTGAGGTGGGGAAGCCTCATTAATCATGCCACGCCAACGAGGAGGCAGAAAGCATAGAAACAAGTTAAATAGGAAGTAGGTTCCTTCCCTTGGCTTTGTCACACAATTGCATTTGTGACTGTGATTGAGTGTGTTTGCCTGCATGCATGTTGGTGGAACGTGAACCCCTTTGAGAGACAGCCTCTGTTGTATCCGCACTTACAAAGGAAGTAGCTATCCTCAATGTGTATGCCCTTGAAATAATAGCATACTAAATATTAGCAGAGGGGAATTTTAACCAGAACAACCAATTTGAGTGTGTATTATGTGCATTTGACAATGTTGCCATAGAATTAATAGAAATAAAATGTTTTGCTGTCAGAGATAATGAAGTTTTAAAGTATGGAGAAAAGGGAAAGAGAGGGAGTTGACATGGGATAAAGGCCTCACACTAGAATCCAGGGCTTCACAGTTACAACAGGCCTCAGTGGCCTCAGGTTAAGGTATGTATTGTAACCTTAGGCCACTGAGGCACCAGGACAAGGCATTCAACATATTTTCCTTTTACAGTCCTAAAGGGTGCAGTAAGTGGCTACTTCAGCTGCCCTTACTTCAGGAGAACCTCACGTTTGCAATTTATTTTTTCATCAGTCTTGATGACCCCAGACATAAAATACAGTATGTTTGGTAACAGCTCAATGGTGAATGCTATTTCTGTGGGCTAATAAGGGCTTACTTTGTGTTCAATTTAACAGGGTCTGCATTTACAAGGACTTTAACTACTGACTGTATTTTAAATAAGACTACTTTTTAACATGGGTAGTTTAAGGTGCTTCATTCAGTCCTGTTTATGTGCAATAGAGCATAGATTGTCTTAGTCCAGGGGTGAAAGTAGGCCGGTGCTCTGTACAAACCCACATGCATCCCGTCACTCATGATCGCATTTCCAACACGAAAACACATCTGCTAACATTAGGTCAACATACAGTTAGTTACCTCCACCAAGGAGGTTATGTTTTCGGTTCGGTTTGTCTGTTTGTACGCACATTATCAAGGTCTTTTCAGACGGGGAGCGACATTCCACCTGGATCCGCGGGGTCTGTCTGCGCTCCTCATGCAGACAAGTGCTCCGCGAGTAAACGCCAGGCACTATGCGTGGCAACCTTGGAAACGGCATCTGTGCACTACTGTAGGCTATGTATCCCCTGCCGGTACAACTGTGTGGTTTATCAAATATCCCTAATCACAGCACGATTTGTTGACACATGTGGCAATGCTATTATGCTTTCATTAACATTGCGAGATAGGGCATTTGTGCTGCATTCATGTGGTGTCAGAATAATCGTGAATACAAGTTCCTGACTGTTAAAATTCACATGAATACCCCATTAAAGCTGAAGTAGGCGAGACTGAAGCAAATATGATGAAGAAAAGTTATTTTTATAAAACGCTATATCGTGACAGTAGTATATGAAACAGGTAACCTGAAAAAAATCCTGTGCCTCTGTGTCCTCCGGTGTCTTCCGTTGCTCCTAATGGCATCTGCAAGATTTCACAGACCGGAGTAAAACAAGCAGTAAGAGCTGAACAGTCCAAACGGTCATAGGCAGCGCTGATCAAATATGAATCATTATGTTACGTTAATGCCTATTTCTCGCCTCAAATGTTTTCAGAATAATCTTGTAGTGTACTGTTTAGCTGTAAAATGAGAACGCAACAATTGACAATTGTGACGCGGCCACCATTGTAAAATCTGTTGAAGGAACGCCATGTTCCGGTCACATGACCGGAGCACAGCCAAGGAACGCTCTCTCAATGAAATGAACTGTGATTGGTCAAAGTTTTTTAGATGTTTTAGATTTTGTTAAAGCCTGAAAACAGAGCAATGAGTAGGTGCAGAAGTCTAGTTATCTCTCAGAACACTTGAATTACAATATGCTGAAAGGTTATTATGGACTTTTTGCCCAATGATGCTAAAAATGAACAGTTTTGTCAACATTTAAAAAAAATTCTGCAGCACTTTCACCAATTCAATAAATAATTGGCTATACATGATGTCAAGTGTTTTAGGCATTGAATGGTGTGTTCAGGGATAAATGAAGCTTGGGGTGGGAAGAGAACAATATCAAGCGATAAAGGTTGCGGTAGCCTAGTAGTACCAGCAAGAACTTCAATCTACTTTCACCCCTGATTAAGTCTAAACAGTAACCTGTCGTACTTAAATTATACAAGGTTACAACACCATAATTGGCATCCAGTATTCAGCGTTATCATGTTTCTACTGCGGTATCTTTCTGCTGTCTTCATGAAAATATTTGCAAAAATAGTAAATGCGTTTTATGGTTTTATGCCACTACATGACTGCAGAAATAGACTGCAGTGCAGACGAAGGGGATCCAACTGAGATCTCAGGTGTTAGCATGACATTGGCTACATTTATATTACAGTAATCTGGCTGTCATACTTTTGATGCAGTTTCAATGTGCTTTTGACAATACAATGGCAGTCCTTATAGTAATGGTAACTATAGCTTAGCCAGGACATAAATACAGGGCCTCTACTTGTGTGTGAGAGTCATATAGTATAGAAGTCACCCCAAAGCACATACATGCACATTGCACACGCAGAATACTCCCGTAGTAGTAATTCGTTTTTCTACATGTTTGTTTGTATGTGAGCGAAATCACAGGCGCTATAAATCATAAGTTTAGAGTTGGATATGGAGGTGAAAGACGGTGAAAACGCACACCAGGTTAACGGCATTACAATGTTGTGCACAAGAGCACTCCAACAATTTTTAACTTTATTTCCACGTAGCAGTAAAATATATCGAGCTGTAAAATATCTATATCATATTATTTGCAACATTCTTATGCCAACTAATGGCAGAAGAACTATTACGTGGCTAGCCTGTCTGGCGACAGCAGCGCTGGTAGCTGGGATGATTACAACTTTCACAGTAGATCAAGGTTGGAAATGAACTTTTTTGGTCACCTGCCACTCTGGCTGGTGCATTCCAAAATCTATCAGCCACTCATTTTTTTTTCAGCAGCTACTTAATTGTTTTAACCGGCAGTGTGAAACTACATGTGAAAAATAATAAAATATAAACAATATTCAAGCAATGGGCTATTTTTTTCATAAGGTACACATATAAACTCTTAAGGAAAATTCTCTTAGTCTTTCTCTCTCATATACACAAACA
Source organism: Sebastes fasciatus (assembly GCF_043250625.1). Classification (NCBI taxonomy): domain Eukaryota; kingdom Metazoa; phylum Chordata; class Actinopteri; order Perciformes; family Sebastidae; genus Sebastes; species Sebastes fasciatus. The sequence goes on along the minus strand of NC_133800.1, from coordinate 13,499,124 downwards.
TGGTATACACACATGCACACACACACACATGGTGCAAAATTAACTTATTTGTCCACCTGCCAAATAGTTAGTGTATTTTCAACTTTTACCAGCCACTCAATAGATTACCATTGTTTTTTTGTTTTTTTGGCATGTAGGAGCTACTTGCATATTTTACCAGCATTTGGCTGGTGCTAATTTCCAATCCTGACTGTTTCATTATTGTTCTTTTGTTCATACTAACAGAGAGAATGCATGTGTGTGTGACAACAGGGGACTTTCAGTAATCAAAAAATGGAATAACAAACAAATCTCCTATTCTTACACTAAAATTGCACCTTCTCCACACGTGTTTCATAAAAAAAAGCATTACAAGCGTTGCCACGTATACAGGAGAGGAGCCGTCCATCTCTTTAGCATTTATAGTACGCTATGTTATAACACATTTTCACTTTTACTTCTTGACCTAAATCTCTGACAAAGTATCCATCAATTCACTAAGACCAAGCCCACCCATCTCCTCTAAAGCTTCCTCCCAAAAGCTTTTGCCTTACTTATCCAGCCTGCTCAAGATTCTCTGTAAAACCTCAAAATCTTTGGACTCCTCACCATCAAATGAAACTGTAAGTCTTACTACTGTCACTATTTATTGCCATGGGATGTATTTTCTTCTTTTTGCTCCGCAGTCTGAAATGTCTTAACAGTCTGGGGAGCTTATAGTGCATGACACAACACACTTGCAGAACATATCTATTGCATGCAATCCTTTCCATTTAGCTTAATGTCCTCACGGTACAGTGGGCCAATCCAGTCATTGTCAGTAATCAGTCACTGTGTTGCTGTAACCACACATCATGTGGTCTTGCTGCTAAAATATACCCGGAGCAAAAGTGCACATACAGTGTAGTGTACAGTGAAATTTGAATAAAAGTCATATTTGTATTGTCACATTTGAAGCAGGCAGGTGGACCCACATGCAGAGACAGCAACAGGCAGGAGACAGGAACTAAAGAATAAACTGTTTATTTTCCAACTTGGAATATAGTAGAAACACTGGGAAACTAACTACACAAGGAGCAATGATTCGGCTTCAACACTGGGAATGACGACAAACGAACTGACAAAGAACTCAAAGAACAGACAGGTATAAATACACAAAGAGCTAATCACAAGACAAGACACAGCTGGAGTAGGCAGGAACTGGAATAAGGAGGGAAACACTATTGGGTTTAAGACAACGAGGACTGGCAACACAAAGGAAGGGCTGATGAGGCTAGACACTAAACAGGTGTATATGGGAAGACATGCTGGGCAGGGCTACAGGAACACATAAGGAACACAAAGAGCAATCCCAGGAAACTCAAAATATAAAAAACACACAAGTACAAAAACAGTGGGACAAAACCTCCTCACAGAAAACAGTTTATAGCCAGCAGGGTCTGACATTAGGGCAAGTAGCTGAGATGTTTTACTTGCCCAATAGCTAAAATCACTTGTCAGAAATGGAAAAGGTAGGCATATTTAAAAAAACAAATAAAATCAACAGGGATTTGGACAATTATCATTTATGAACCTACAAAACATACGATTACAATGCCACCAGACTCCATTGACAGCAATGGACAGCAGTGATTTTACATACCTGTAAATCACACTTCATTCAAACTCAAGACTCATCAAATCTGTCTTGGTTAGTCTTTCCATTGTTCCAACAATCACCAACTCGTGTTGCTTTCTCCTTGACATTAGTAGTTGTAAATATGTATTATAAGCTGCTTAGAGGTATTGTTAGGAAGTTAAACAGGTCATAATTCCCTCCCTAATATCTATTTTATATTGCTGTGAAAACATCTCCTTCAAACAACTGGATTTATTCAAGTTTCTCGCCAAAAACTACATTTTACATGATTACATATACACATCATGATAACGTTATAATTTACCTTCACCCAAAACTTATTTTTACTGAATAAAGCATCATAATGTAACCCATTGCAACCTCTGTATGTTAGCTCCTTCATTTAGCCAATCAGGACTGTGCTGCTAACAGCTAACGTTACTAGCTCTTCCTTCTATTGTTCACAATGTAGCATTATCAGGGAGCGGCCACTAAAAAGCATTAATACCGATCTCCCGATCGCATTGTTTTACTGAATATCGGCTGACACAGTACAACAACAGAAATAGAGAACCGCACCCTAAAACAAACATGCCACCAGAACCCAACATAAGTCTCAGAATACAAACTGTGCATATGTTTTAAGGTAGACATACCTAAACAGCCCTAACAACCAAAACAACTGAAAACACCAAGGACTCCAACAGAAGAATCCAACAGAACCATGACAAGTATAGGATCTAAACCAGTAACATTTGCTTCTCCCAAGTATACCAACAATGACATGAATCCAACTCCCCTTTATTCAAAGCACTTTGTTCAAACAGGTAATCTAATTAAATAGGTTGTACAAAACCAGGTAGCCCATCTTTGATATTATTTCTTCAATATGAGTATGACATAACACTGTCACAGCTCGGCCCTTGCCTTTCCTTCCTCTGCTTTTGTGGCCAAGGTGTTGGAACCCATACATAACACCTCTGCTGTCAAATGAAAGTCAGGTACTGCCACATATTGCAATGATTCTTTTTTGCAATCTTCTAGCTCACTGTCGCCCAAACAAAGGACAAATGGATGAGATGCTTAGACTTTTTGCACTTGTAGGCACAATTTCTTTTGGTCAGCATATTTGTACTGTTAGATGAATGGACTTAGGGTCATTATTTATTATATTGTACTTTACTTTGCTATTATTGTCTAATGGGAGATGAGGACAAACTTCAAGGATTTTTCTTTTTATTGAAACAAAATGGCTACAAAATGTGCAATAATTACATGAAAAAGATTACAGCAATAGCCCATAAAATGAATTTGCTCCTATGTAAGCCTATAAACAAATAAATAAATAGACTGTAGCCTATGCCAGCATACAAAACAACAGACCTGGCTTTATTGAGACTGTCTGTCAATCTGTCTCCTCCGCTGCATTTCAGTTCCCGGGACAGTGCCAAACCTGAGGCACCGTCTACACACAACAAACAGCGCTATCTGTCTGAGAATAACTAATAATAATTAATGTTGATGCATAATGAATAATGTGGGATTACTATTCCTTATTTCATGGGTTATTTGAGATTTTGGGGGTAAAAAAAGACACAACAAACAAAAATGATACATTAGAATACTGTTTTGGACGTCGACTACATTGGCAATGGTCGAAGCTTCAAAGCATTTAGATCAGCCCATAGTTATTTATATTGTATTTAAATAGGTTTAGTACAAAATGCTTATCATGGAGTGAGTTATAAGGATTTATCACTACAGAGGCATTCATTTTTAAACTGTGAGTTATCCAATAGAGATTTGAACATAAAGCATTTGCGTTTGTGTCATAGGTTTTATTTCTACCTATAATGGTCTTTACCATGTGTATTAATTCTCTGTATGCGAGTCTTGTAAACTGAAAGTCGAGCATTGCTGGCCTTTAGAAAAAAAATCTCTTTAGATGTCTCTAATCCTCACAAACCCAAACAAAGAAAGGATGGAGGGCACAATACTGTCACGTAGGCTTTAGATTGGCTTTGAAGAGGCTTAACACTTTGTGCTCTCCTTAGGGTATGCCATTTGGCACCCTCTATATTCATCTGAAGTGCTTACAGACAGGCCAAAGGTGTAGATAATATCAAGAGCCGTCTATTTACTACTTTTGTGATGAGAAAATGTAGTGTTTGGTATCTTTGGCTCCAAACTCTGTTTTCTATAAATGTTTGCAGTAGGTTATTTAAGTTTTAACAAATAGGGTAGTACTCAAGTAACTAGTTTTCCTCCAGATGCCTTTCAAGTAACATACCTAATGTACAGGTTGTATTGATGTGAAAGCTATAAGGATTGTTTTTCACAGATTTTACAGAAGAGTTGCCCCACATGTTCATCTCCATACATCAACTCTAAAATAGTGTTTATGACCAGAACCAGGGATGTAACTCAGACAGAATAGCAGGAACAGAGTCCTCTGCTGTTGGCTGAAAGTACTACGGGTAACTGCACAGGAAGACGTCGTCTTTACATGTTCTTCTGGCAAGTACATAGGCTACATGTTGAGGTCAGGTTTGTGATTACATAAGCATCACCAGCATGTTGAATAAGCTTCAGTTATGTATTTCTTCCTCCACATTTATATAAGGATATTTACTAGACATGGTGGGATTAAGTATGAACGGATCAGGAATGAGCATTGAGCAAACTTTAACATCTCAGAGGCAGGGAGGATGCTAGACAGGCAGAGAGAGACAATGAAGTAGTGAAAAAACACGTTCCCACAGGTTTATTCCTTAAGAGCAGGTTATTGGAAAGTTTCCAAAGGTTACAGGGAATCCTTAACAGATACAGCAGAGGGAAAGTATGAATACATCCTTCCCACACAATTGACGAAGTCATCAGCTTTACTTGCCAAGAAATTATAATTATTCCCTGTTGGAGGTTCACAATACCAGGATTTGAAATGAACAGCAGCTATAATAGGTTTTCACCTTTTTCACAACCATCATTTCTAATAATCTACCATCATTTCTAATGAACTACTCCCTGGCTGTTCATGTTTATAAAAATATTGAATGCCGGAAGGGCTAATGTGACCCAGGGCTGTACTTTAACTTTTTTTGCACATAGCGCAGGTGCTACAGAGGTTGACATTTTTGTACCACACATCACAAAATTGTAGCACAAGTATAAAAGTATCAAGTAAGTCCATTGTAGTGTTGAAATTCTGTGGAGTAAACAAAAATATGATTTAAAAAGTTTTTTTCCATGACCTTTTAAAGGAATAGTACTGAAAAAATGATCCACATGTTTACATATTACATTGGTATAAGAGTAGCGTAATGTAATGTGTAATGTGTGCAGAGCCAGTGTGTAGATGAGCGACAGAGAGAGAGAGAGATGAGCTCAGAGCAGATCAGCTGTTTGGCGATCATCGCAACAGAGAGGAAATTAGTGGTGGAGTTGTCTCGTGTTATTAAAGCAGCAGTGGGTAGAAATGGAGCAAATATGATTTTAAAAGTTTGGGTTGTGTTATTAACACGCAAAGGCATTTTAGAGTACGAGTCACTGAGGTAGGGTACATTTCTTTCAACTGTTGTGGTGGTGATGTACTGCAAGATTGAGGAAAAATGACTTCTCAGTTAGCTTTCTCTCTCTCTCTCTCTCGCTCTATCTCTATTAACTAAGTTTAATTAACTATCAATTTACCACGTATAAATGATGGTTATTTTAAAGTGTTAATAATGGCTCTCTGGTCAGTGGAGGAGGAGAGGGAGAGTAGAGGATTTAGAGAGCGGGTAGATAGGGAGAGCAAGATAAGCAAAGAGGAATGAAATAGAAGGTATATGAAATGGGTGAGAGCGAGAAAGAGACAGGGAGAGATGGAGGATGGATGAAGAGGGTGCAGGACTGTGTGGCTGAGCAACATGAAAGTGAAAGTGGGCCGCAGCTGGGCGAAAGCTGGGGCAGCCTGCTATTAACAGCGTGCAACAGTGTCGAGCAGGGACTATAAAGTGTGCTTCAATCTGTGTGTCCCGGTCTCTGCCAACCTGTGTTCATCATTCCCTACATATCCCACATGTTTTCTTTGCTTTAATAACACCTTTTCATCAGGTCTGTGTTAAGCAAATCATTTTAACGGCTCATATTTCTAAAGGAAACTAAATACTGTTATCATTTAACAACAGAGAATAATTGGATGTGCCTCTTCACATCAAAATTTATTATTTAGTATTTTATAGTCAACACTTTTTCTACAAAAGCCACCTATCCTGTTGGTGGCTTTGAATTTTAAAACATTTTCAACTGGTACCTTAACCCTCGCATTTGAAGTAGGAGTAGAGTACAAAGGCATTCCTTAAGAGCAGCGTTTTTGATGATCTTAGCGGTGTTGAGGATCAGAATCAGGTTTATTTTGCCAAATACGTATATACATTCATGAAATTTGACTCCGGTTTTATGCAGATCTCTCAATGTACTTAGAATAAAAATAATAGAATAAAAGAATACAATAATAAAATAATAAAATAATAAAATAAAATTAAAATGTCTTTACACAAGTCAAGTGTTCAGAAGGTGTAACAATACAAATAGTGCAAAGAAACAAATACTGGATGGACTGGATGATATCTGGAGATATCTATGTAATATATATGCAGTCAGTAGGATTCATATTTACAGTGACAGGCATGTACGTATCACAATATGTAGATAAAGTGATAGATAATGTGTACATATTACAAAGAAATCTGCATTATAGACTGTTATAAATTATAATAACGGCAGAAGCGAATATTTGGTGTTAAAATGAGGAATTTAATTTTGTATTGAGAGGAGTGTGCTATTTGAAAAAAACCTGATTTGTTTTGGCGTTTTATGCCAGTATTAGATAGCGCCAGCAGTGAGATGACAGAAAATGAGGGAGAGAAAGATGCAACAAAAGGTCCCCACCCGTACTCAAACCGGGGACTCTTGGTCAACGTCTTAACCTCTAAGGCATGGGGGTGCAACATTGTTGGAAACATTTATAGAAAATGCATTGCAGCTCAGACAGTACACTGTATCCTTACTACAAATTGAACCTTTTGAAATGTTGAATTTGTGGATCTGTATGTTATGATTTGCCATGTGATCATCTTTATTGTTGTTGCTGTGGAGTGTCTTGGGCAGGAGACGGTATCAGGGCATGTAAATCAATCAAACAATCAATAGGATTTTACCATATTTGTTTTTTGCATAGCACTAAGTGGACTAGCATGGAGCGTTGTTATTTTCTCCGATTTTTAAATGTATACCAACCAAGTTTCATCCTATCCTTGATGAAAGGATTTCTGATGACACATTGACAGTGCTGGCTCTAGCCAAGGTGGTGCCTTAGGCGAGCTTGGAAAAATTTTCAGGATTTGGTCTTGAGTGCTGATCTCAAGCTGGGTTCTTCATGAAACCCCTTACAGTGATGCATTAAATGTTGCAGGGAGTGCAAATCTTGTAATGGGTTCATATAAGCCATTTGATATGGACAATATAAAGCTCCCCGAGGTTATATTAGAGTTTCGTGGACAATGATGATACGTTCAGTGTGTAAATGCCTCAATATTCGAGACACCCAGACTTTCTGAGAATGGCTATTTCACAGTCTACAGTATATTAACTACCAAATAATCTATGTTTGAGTAGCTGCTCCAAAGTTACATTGTGCTTTGATTACTAATGGCTTGATATTCCTAGATCAACGTAGTTCTCATATTTAGTGTTGCCTTTGGAGTTTTGTTTTGTGGCTGAAGCTAACTTCCAGAAATCAGCATCACTCATACCAGAACAGTTCCCTGCTGTGACAGTGTTATACCCACCAAAAAAAACAAAACAGCATATTTTAATATTGTTTTGGGAGAAGGTTGAAACTGTATAGCACTAGTTTCTAAAACTGGATAATCTCATTTTCAGCAACATCACAGAGGACAGCTTCCAGCTGTGATTATATTAAACAAAGAAAGGAATGGCATTTTAGCAGCAAAGAGTGAGTGCACAGACAGAAAGGTGAAATAGCAGGCTATCCAAAATGAATCAATACATACTAATCAGTATGCTGTCTGAGTTCACTGAGCTTTGGACATAGTCTAATTCCAACATAGCTGTCTCACAAGTGATAATATTTACCTGTATTCAAATGATATGAATTTTGAATCCTGTGTCTTGTAAACATTCAGCAGGGTTATTTTGGTCAGTAACATAATGTATAGAATGGACATAGTAAATACAATTGAATAGAGTTATTTTTACTCCCATTAGTGACACTCATTTGTATCTTAACAGCAATGCAGTATGGTATTAGTGAATGTATGTGTAAGGTAAACGAACTTTGTTTATCTCAAGTAGTTTAAACATTCAGGAAACCCACTGAATAAAATTGAATACACCTGGAGACCTTCTTGCGATGGGATCACATCTGCTGCGACGCAAAATCGGGCCAGGGGTGTTAAGTGCGGGCACCCACTTCCTACCCCCTACTTTCAGTGACTTTCCTCAAACCATATCTATCTTCAAACTTGGCCTTTATTTTGATCTCAACTACACACCTGTTAAGTTTCGTGATTGCATCTTGCATGGTTGCGACACTATCGCATTGACAAAATATGTCCACAGACAGACATATAAACACCTGGTAAAGTACTCAAACGTCAAGTGTCTGCAGGACCACATTTTGCCATGATGACTTTCTCACATACACACACACACACAGAAAGAGAAAACAATAGCCACACGCTGTTGTGGCTGGTAACGAGACAAAAACATAAGGATAGACAGAACTGCGCTTCAGTTCATCCCATATAGTAACTGGAACAGAACGGGACAATCTGTTCCTGTGCACAACCCACAGTGGGTGGCTCTAATGCTTTTTACTGGCAGAAAGTGATGCTGTTGGTCATGTAAGACTGCAACATACATTGAGAGGTTTAACACCTTCTCTCTACGTTACACAAGGAATTAACAATTGTTGATATGTGATGATTGTATGAATTAAGGCCCACATCTTTTGTCATTTGAATATCACACTCCATCATGCAGTACCAGCTGATCTTTTGGTTTTCTCAGTGTCCTGGATTTGAATATTCCTGAGCAGTCACGGTGCCAGGATACTATGGTGATTTCCATGTTCAATAGGGTGGCAGTGGAAAAATGCTTACTGCAGGAGGTTAGCATAACGAGTAACATGGTATATAGGAGAGGGGTAAAACAAGGTTGTGTCAGTATTGTTTTGCATGTATGATAAAATGTGGATTTTCTGTGCATGCTGTGCTTTATAGTTACAGTTGTATAGTGGTTATTCCTACTGAGCATGTACTGAGATTTCAGATTAAAATTGTATTTTATCTCTATAGGTTCTGTCTTTGCAGTTCAATGCTTTAAAGTGATAATAGGTTTTAGATCGGATAGTGTTACACAACAGACCCAAGTACTGCAATTGAGCTGTGACGGAGAGCAACAGGGGAGGATTTTCAATGCATTTGGGTGTAGGAGTACTGATTTAAAATGGCTTATCAGACAGCATGTCTATTTACCAAACACGCAAATCTGTTTCTTTGTTGAACCTTTGTTGTTTATGCTGTAGTTTATGCATTCAGCACAAGAATAATCTTCAGCAATTGCAAAACCCCCAAAATAGGTTTTGGCTGAGAGCACATACTACCCTGCAGGTGCACCATGTCAGCCTAGATAGAGATGCACCGATCGATCTGCTGCCGTTAGAAACCAGATGGTTTTCAGCTCATCGGCCATGACCGGTGACCGGCCGATCAGTCTCATATTTCAGATTTTTTGCCGGCCACATTTATACACATGTGCTGCCGCCACATCACAAGTTTTACGTCGGCACACAGCAGCACAGACGATAACATCACAGCCACACAAACACACACAACATGTCATCGTTGTGGAAGTTCTTCAGTGAAGAAGGCATAAAGCTCGCAATTTGTCACAATTGCAAGTCCAAAATAAGCCGTGGAGGAACACCCTTAAAAATGTTTGGAACAACTAACTTAATCAGACACGTATTATAACATAATTCATTACCATGAGTGATGCTCAGAGTTACCGCAGTGACCGGCTTATCTGCCGACAGCACAGGGTCTCTGCCTGGCACAGTCCTGCCTGTAACGGAGCCAACAGTTAACGTTTACAGAGCTTGCATTGACTTGCATTGTTATGGGTTCAAGCTCTATTCAGTAAAATTAGTTTTGGGCAAAGGTAAATTCATGATGTGTTCAAATATTATAACATAAAATAAATGTTTGGTGATAAACTTCAATAAATAGAGTTGTTTGAAGGAGATTTCACAGCAATAAAAACAAATGATATTAGAGAAGGAATTATGACCTGATTAACTTCCTAACAGGAAGTATTTCAATAAAAATACAATCATTTACTTCCTAATCATTTAATTTTTTTTTTTTTATGCAAATAACCACTATAGATGACAATAACAAAGTGAAAGGATAACATTTAGAGTTTCTGATGGTTTACACTGACTTTGGGGTTCCAGGATGTTCTGGGACGTTGGTGAAAAAGTTGGTCTGGAGCCTTGCTGTCAGTTATAGGTCTTAGAAACAAAATGGGAATTAACAAAAATCTAAATCTGCAGGTCAAACTTTAATTTTTTTTTTTAAATGAGCCAAGAAAATTGCAATAAGTTAGCAAGAAGTTATGATGATTTACATTTTTACCAGCTCTAGTTGAATACATTTTACTTCTATGAATGCAGATTCAGCCACAGTTCTTTGTATGATGATTGTATGATTCAAAACCAGTTCAAAAAAGTGAACCTTATTCTTTGGTCTAATGAGTCATGAGTACTAAAAACATATTTTCACTGTTTTAGCACCATGCCTCATAACAGCTAAACAGTTATCTGACATCAAAGTTTATGTAGCACTAAAATATTTTTGGAAAGATAATGTAAGAATGAAGAAGGTGTATTTTACAAAATAGTATTGGCAAATCGTAAGAAGTGTGGCTAAATGAGTTTATTAATCATCATTGCCATCGCCATCAGAGCCCAGATTGAAATCTTTAAAGTCGTTAGTTTGTTGTCCCAAAAGCCATAAACCCCAAAGATATATATATCAGCATTTGACAGTGACATATTTAAGTGACAACACCTGACAAGTTGTACTTTCTAAAATTGTAACAGATGATGTGGGGGCTAAGGAGAGTATTATCCCACTTGTACTATGGATGCTGCCTGCTTGCTAAAAAAATTTAAATGTGATTTGATGACATATAACATTCATTGACATATAGTAAGTTGCATGTTGTATGAAATGTAGATCTTCCTTTTCTGTTTTAAACATCACAATATAGTTCTTGAGCCTCAGAATCCCTGATGCTTGTGTTACTAGGCAACATCTTGCTAAACAGGAAGGGGATTTAAAAGCGATGGAAACATTATACTGATTGCTCTCAGATTTTGAATATAGTCGGCCTAGAATAGCGCTGCATCCTGCTACAGAATATTATTGTGGATACAGTTTTTCCAGCGGAGATAATGCTACGTAATGGTCTCTCCCTCACATACAAGTGGCTTTTCTCTCCTTCTCCCTCTGTCACAGACGCACACAGAAACGTTAGCTCTCTTGCTCTTTCCCTCTCATACTCTTACCGTTGACTTCTTCACTTATTGTCTGAGTGTTTTTTCTCTCTCACCTTCCCCCTGCAGCTTTCCTTCAGACCCGCTGGCTTCAGCCTTTACATGTTACTTCAAAGGTCCTCTGTTTCTCCTTCGACAGTCAGTTGTCAAGGAGAAGATTTTATGATTTGTGGTGGTTACACAAACACCTGCCTTATAGGTGTCCAGTTATACAGTCCGGTTACACAAAGTAAATCCACACCTTCTAGCCAATCAGAATCGAGAATTTTCCATGAGCAAGCAAATGTTCACATATGACGCTAATATCTTGCTCTTTATGTTTACTCAATAATTTATTACTGACTACTTGTTTCAGCACTGATAGATAAGAAAAAGGTTTTATTCTGAGTTTTGTCAGGACAACAAAAAAGACACAGATATAGTATCTTACAGGGTTGCATTTTTAGTTTTAGGGGTTCAACTCCCCCTGGGGTCAGTCATGCTAGGAAAGATTCACACTCATGGAACTATAAGCTGCTTAGCATAAAAGCATCTACCAAATATCACGTTAATGGCCTATATTACCATATTTCAGCTCCAGTGAGTGAGCAGCTCCCTATGCGTTTTTTCGAATGTGGTTTTAAATTTCCACCCTTGGTGGAAGGCTACTGGGATATTTTTCGCAAAAGCTTCCTCTTGCCAAATTCTCTATTACACGGTATAATAGAAGCTGATCAGTTCACTGAATACACTAAAGCTGAATGTTAGTAGTCAAATTTCTCTCTGACATTGTGCGCATGCATTGAATAGGTCCCCGACAGTACCTGATGGACATTTAGTTTGATAGAGAGCATGCAGACAACCTTCCTGTGGTAGTAACTCCACAGGCACAGCAAGTCACTGATGCTGCTCAGTGTATGTTTTCATCCCACTGGGCACCATTTGTAAATGCATGTACTTATGGTGTTGTAAGTCACTTTAAATGGATGAAATGTAGCACTCCTGACTTCAACAGCATCTGCAGTGAAATGTTCCAATGCTGTGGGCTGTCGCAGTCTTATAAAAAGTTCCACTTTTTGACACTGCAGAGTGAACACATCTCAGTTTTAACACTATATTGGATATGTCTCACGCTGTTAACTGCTGGAGCCTAATAATAGGCTTATGGCAGAGATGATGGCATACAGAGAGACAGAGTATCTATACTGTGTATGTCAGTCCTATATCCTAAAGCCGAGAGCCAACCCAGTTTAACCATTTTCATGCCGTAACTTTTAGCTAACCTCACAAACAGGGTTTCCGCTAGACTTTTTCTTTTATGGCTAATATGGCCGTTAATATTCCAGAATTACGGCCACATGGAACAACTACCAGACATACAGTATGTTTTCAAGGTCATATTGATAACATTTTTTATGTAGACCATAGAGCTTTCAGAAAGGTGCCAAATAAATGTATGGCTTTCTCAAAACAAAAATATTATGATTGTGAATTAATCATTAAAAAAAGAAATTGACAGGTCCAAAATGAATGTTTTATTTATATCTGTGGCAGTTATCTGATGTTCGGTTCCCACTTCTAAAGAGGCTTGTGAGCCAATAGTATAACAACATTGGTATCACGTTGTATCTCTGTGTCATCAGCGATCAAGTTGCAAATTAGTGTTTGAAAAAATGGATAAATAGCTGAGTTTGACACTAGTGTCTCCATCAGGCTGCAGAATAAGTGAATATTTACCATGGCAACAAGTGACACCTGACGTTAGCACATATCAGCTGTCGTTGCTTAATCGTCCGAACAACAATGACCCATAAAATTACAATTTGGCATATTTAAACAAAACCAACAACAACTTCCAACAGCCATATGTCCTTACAATCTTAACTAATGTGTTATCACCGGTTAGATTGACATAATGAGAAAAATAACAGCTTCAGTCCCTGAGGAGCTACATCAGCATCTTAGCATTAGTGACGGTTGTGTCCAGTTACCCAACGCTATACAGCAACTGCTTAGAGCCTATGGATCAAAAAGCTTGGGACAGAATCATTCCCATACACTGGTTAAATTTGCTTATAGTATTTAAGTCGTCAGCTTACACTGTTCATTTTGGGTCTTTTCATACAACAGATGGAAAAACATTTTAAAACAATGTTGGACTAAGGCTAGTGGAATTTTTGTTTTAGTCTTTGTACTCCCTTGAGACTTTGCATAGCGGACTGTGTGCTTTCCGGCTGGATACCTGTGCTGCGTGCACGTTGATATCATTATGGGAAAAGGAAAGTAATTCACTCTGAAAGAAAAAGGAATGTTTAACCTGTGGTTGAAGCCGTCCTCGTCAAGTGGATTGATAATGCATGGTCACCTAATGCCCCCGAAGTGGAACTTTGCCGACCGGCTCCTCGACACCGCAGCTCCAGCAGTACATACAGAGCGGTTATGTCTCCCTCCATGTTACATGTTTTAAATTTGTCGGGTAGTGTTTTTGAGAAGTCTTTTTTTTTACAGTCTGGTTGTAAAAAACACAAGCAGAATTTCCAGTGCTAGTGCAACTTTGGCAGTCATCATCAGGTCCATAGGGGCCTTTTCCCTAATCAGTGTCTCCATGTGCACTTATTATGAAGTGTCACTTCACATGGGGTCACACTTGCAGAGGTGGAGCACTAAGGAAGAGTGGTAAATAATCAATTTAAAAGTGGGACGCATTTAACGTTCTCGACTGTTAGCGAGAAACAGGTGTCACCATTGATATTGACAGACACCTTGTTAAATTATATGATGTTCTGTTCCCCTTACAGTGTTTCACATTTATAACAGTGAGCCTGATCTAGAATAAGGTGTATTCTTCTTAAATTGATGCTTGCATGTACAAAGTAGTGTTGCACAGTTTACCAATACTAGAAAGGTATCATAATACCTTACCGTTAAAAACGGAACTATTCCCTATTTTATTAGTACAAGTACTTTGAGAATGACAGTGGTTTAATAAGACCCATAGGCTATTTCCTATGAGTTGCATTGTTGTGCAACAGAGGGGCAGTGTGTGTTTGCAACGCTCCGCTTTAGAGGACTGCATTGGGATTGGGATCCCGCGGGGAATTCCTGGCATGTGTGCTTTTCTGTAGGGGTGGTGGAGTATGGTTAAGATTCAAGATGTTTATTGTCACTCCGGTTATACAAGCACAATCGTGTGAAATGCTTTAGCTGGGAGGCTCCATAAAAGAAAGAAAATAAGTAGGAAATATACAAGGAAATCTAAAATGTAATACCATAAAATATGATAACAAAATAAAGAAGCAATATAGTAAATATACAAGGAAAAGAAGCACTATAGACTATAGTAAATAAACAAGGACATATTAAATATAATACAATCCAATATAATACAAAAATATAAGGGAGGTTAAGGTTGCACTGATACACACTTGCAGTAGGAGCATTTTATTTTCACTCCCCATCCCCTCTACTGGTTTTGGACCAACACTTCAATCAAAAATGCATTAATGTGATAGAGGTGATAGGTAAGGAATTATTGGCCAGAAAAGGACTGAAGCATAGTCATGATGTTACCAGTAACCATTGACCTCTACTAGCAATGTACAATCTTATGTAGTATACTGTGCTGTATAACTCTAGACACTACACTGGAAATGTTATATGAGAATGGTTGTTGATCTGCTTCAGTTTAGTTTCAGCACCACCCGACTGGACAGCTCCACTGTTGAGCAGGAGCCGAGCTGAGTCTTTCAGCACCACTACATATGGACAGCTCCCTAAAATGCCTGGCAAAGCTACAGCAGCTGAAATAATTATTTTCACCTAAAGACAGGGTAGGGAATACTTCCCTCTAGTCCTTTGACCCCACTGAAGGCTAACCTTAACCCTGTGTTAATTGTTTGTTTGCTTTATTTGTTTTATTTGTACTTTGCAGCTTGACTGCTGAGTAAAAACAGCCCTTTTAGCCCAATAACAATTAAAGGGAACATCAACGAGCGGATAATATAGGAACAGTCTTGGCCAGAGAAGATTTCACATAGGCTACTTGTAATGCAAATGTCCACCATTACATTATCACCATGGGGAAATATTTCCTTTCCTCATTTGCACTGGAGAGTCCCAACCATTAGATATCCAAGGATGCAGGGAAAAAAGGGAGAGAGTGATTAGAGAGAGAAATAAAGGGGGAAAAAGGTGTGTTCCTGTATTAATTACCCTTGAGAACCTCCTCTCAGCACCCTGAATTAGTTCAATACCTAGGCCTCAGGCTAGGATCTTTCTCTTTCTCTGTCTTTCTCATGTTTTCTCAATCTATCAATCTCTGCCTGCCAGTACCCTTCCTGTCCAACCCCCACACTCCAACCCTCCCAGTTCCCCCCACCCTATCCTTTTTCTTTATCTCCAGGGTTAAGGGGAATAAAAGGTATAAAGGGATTTAATTTTATGCCTCACTTCAGAAGACTATTTAATCCAGATATTTGATAGAAAGGTGAATATATTACTAATTAAAGACAGGCAAAATGATGGGGAATCAAGATTCTACCCAGCTGCTCTAATATGTGAATACTACAGAGACAATGCACAGACACATGCACACAGAAAACAAAAAGGTCAAGGCCTTGATCACATTTCTTATCTTTAAACAGCACACACCTTTTCTCACCCCTTGGGAAATATCCCCGAACCCCACATAGTTTAAAAAAAGGTAAAGACCAAAAACTTTTTCTGCTCTTTTCACCTCACCCTTTGTTCTCTCTCCTTTGCTGTCTCCACTTGTCTGCCCTCTCCTCCCATCTCTCCACTCTTAGATAAGGAATACTCTTTGTGTGTATCAATTATTCACTTAAGATGAGTTTAGATCTAGGTTGTGTTTGTGTGTGTGCAGTGAGAGAGGATAATGGTATGTTTGCGTGGTGTGTGTGTGTGTGTATGTGTGATCTTAATGCCACAGTTGGATTCACGGTGGCGGTTGCTCTCTCCTGTGTGTGGCCCTATTCTAATCTATGTAAGCAACAACTGATTTCTTAGCAAAAAACCTTAATATCACTTATATTACAAAGAGAAAAGTGCCAAACAACTACTCCATGTAAGTAAATATTGTTTGCATCACCACACAAAAGGAAAAGGATAGTAATCAACATTTGCCAACATACCAACGTGTTCTATTGTTCAAATCAGGAGGGTTGACACATGTCAACCTTCACTGATGGTTAAAATATACAAACAAAACAACAACAAAAATGCTGCTTAGCTTTTGTTTATGGACGCACAAATGTCAGCTTGTGCTGATTTTTGTTCTCTTTGTTTTCTGTGTGAGAATAAATCGTCTCTGTGGGTTGTTAGTGGCAATTTGAAAGTGTCTGATGGTACTCGGGCTTAATAATTACTGTCTGGCCTTTCCTTTGGAGGCGCGTACAAGCTAACACACATATACATGTGCACACAAACAGACACACACACACGCAAGCTCATGATAGCAGGTTTTGCTTCCGACGCAGTAATGTTGGCTTTTACTGCCCTGCCACTTAATGGCTTCGGTGGCAACACGGAAAGAGATGCATAGTTGTTTTATACAATGTGCAAAATATCTGACATCAACTCACACACATCCATGTCCACATGAATATACAGATGCAGACCTCCATCTACTTTTAGATGAAAATGTCCTTGAGAGCTAGTGACAGCAGTAGGCATGCATACTAACAAGCCACCCAGCTCACACCTGAATTACTCTTTGTCTCTCTCTGAGGCGTATATGCCTGCCTATCTGCTCTTCCCTACCAGTGTGTATGTGTAGCTTTTTAGGTTTGTAAGCTCATCAAAAGGCTTTTACGTATATCCTCTATAGCACCCAGATAAAATCTCACTTACACGGACGGGGCCCCGACCACTTCCAAGGTGACTCTTCTACCAGTTTACACAAATAAAGGGCAGCAGCTGTTTAAGAACAAAGGGGGAGCTTACAGTCTTTTAAATTGCTTTTAATCTTACAATTAGATTTTTTTTTCTGTGTCATTCATATTTTATTCAGTGGATAATAACAATAAAATTGGGTGGTTTTGGGAATTCAAATCCTATATCTGCATTTCACAAATTACTAGGGCTGTCAATCGATTAATATATGTAACCACAATTGATCGCATGATTGTCCATAGTTAATCGCAAATTAATCACACATTTATCTGTTCAAAATCTACCTTAAAGGGAGATTCTTCAAGTATTTAATACTCTTATCAACATGGGAGTGTGTAAATATGCTTGCTTTATGCAAATGTATGTATAAAGGCTATTTATTATTGGAAATCAATTAACAACACAAAACAATGACAAATATTGTCAATAAATCCTCAAAGGTACTGCATTTAGCATTAAAAATATGCTCAAATGATAACATGGCAAACTGCAGCCCAACAGGCAACAAAAGCTGTCAGTGTGTCAGTGTGCTGACTTGACTAAGATTTGCCCCAAACTGCATGTGATTATCATAAAGTGGGCATGTCTGTAAAGGGGAGACTCGTGGGTACCCATAGAACCCATTTTCATTCACATATCTTGAGGTCAGAGGTCAAGGGACCCTTTTGAAAATGGCCATGACAGTTTGTCCTTGCCAAATTTAGCACAAGTTTGGAGCGTTATTTAGCATCCTTCATGACAAGCTAGCATACCCAATATCCATTGGTTGGTACCAATGGATTCCTTATGTTTTTTAGTTTCATATGATACCAGTATCTTCACTCTAGCTTTAAAACTGAGCCCTCTACAACCTAAAAATCGCAAGTTGTGTTAAAGAAATTAGTGGCGTTAAAATGAATTTGCTTTAACACGTTATTATCGCGTTAACTTTGACTGCCCTACAAATTCCATGGCAGTCTTACCAGTTGTACTTTTAAACAAGTGGTTAATCAATCAGTCAAAGATGTATTAGTAGGTTAGTGAATTAGTGAAACAAGCTTAATGTACTTATGCTGTACTTACAAGTTTCTAGCATCCTAAAAAGCTTCCTAACTTAGTATAACATACTACTCGACATTCAATATTTGTGAATTGGCACATTATTTGTCTGTAAATGTTTTTCTCAGAATGTTAAAAAAAAAAGCTCCAGGCACTTTTCTGTCATTTTACTGAAAAGAAAAATCCTATGCATAAATTGGAGAATTTCTTTTTACAATGTGTTTGACAAGATATGTATTTCATAGCAAAAGCGACAGCTACAAACAAGAAAATGGTGTCCTGCCAACAATGGATTATGTTCAGTGCTGTCCATTTGTCCACAGATTGACGCAGAACTAGTGAACCCCGACGTTTCCAACGTGTCTGTACCTGCCGATTAGACCATTTAACTTACATGTTTGCCTCATCCAGAACTGTTTCATTCCTACAAGGTGGAGATGCATTGTACATGGGGAGTGAGAAGCACTTATACCTGCAGTAGGCAGAATGTTTTTGTCATCATTAGACAAAAAACTCCATAATAACCTTTCAGCATCAAGTGTTCTGAGAGAAAACTAGACGTCTGCACCGCCTCTTGGCTCGGTCTCCTGGCTTTAAAAAATCTAGCCGTGAGACTTTGGCCGATAACAGGTCATTTCAGAGAAAAATAGGCATTACAGTAACAGAATATTGATTCATATTTGATCAGCGCTGCCTAGTTAGACCGTTTTGATCGGAGTTTGCGAGTGATTGACAGCTGGCTCATAGATGGCTCCAGATCAGCTCTGATTGGTTGTTTTCCTCCGGTCTTTGAAATCTTGCAGATGCCATTAAGAGCGCCAGAGGACACAGAGGCACATGATTTTTTTTTCTCCAGATTACCTGTCTCATGCACTACTGTAAGGATATAGTGACCGTTTTATAAAAATAACTTTTTTTAATCATATTTGTTCCAATTCTACCCACTGCAGCCTCAAGTAGAAGTATAGTAAATGTACTTTCCAACACTTCACGTTACTACTGAAACAAATACTCAATTAAAGGCAGTGTAAAGTTTTTGACCACTGAGGGAACTGTAGAGCAAAATTTGATGTGAGCGTTCTTCGTATTGTCCGAATCGCATGTTCTACCAGCATGCGACAAAAAATGCACATGCACACCGCAATCACAGGAGTTATGTGACACGCATTATCTCCAGACTACTTGTGTCAACAGTTGGTTGCAGTAATGCACCGGAACTGCATGACTGCATGCAGACGCTAGCAATGCAGTTTCACATCATTAACAAAGGCTTTACAAGTGTTGTATGGAGTAAGAAATACATTCAACCGGTTTGTAAGTCCTCAAGGACACATACAGTATGTGACTGTTCGTCAGACAAAATGAGAACCTTCAATATCACTTTGAATTACTACACTGGTACGGGAATTTCTCAGTATTTTTGTCATTTTATAGACAATGATTAATCAATTATTCAAGGAAAAAAATAAACGCTGGAAATAATCATTTGTTGTGAAATGAGAGAACATGTCTAAATGTAATGGTAGAAACCAACATAATTTTGGCCTAAGTGTGTCTGTCTTTCCTTGATTTCAGGTGACATGTGGCCTATTTGCTGTTTAGTTTTTACTTCTGCTTCCTTATTGGACATACACTCATGTTCACCTCCATCATTCTCATCTTCCTTTCTCTTTCCCAAGTTGCAGGAGCTTATCTTTGACTTTATTACACCTCTTTCAATTAACAGTTTTAATGAACAAGGATGTCACATTAATGACACAAAGCCTAGTAGTTAATGTTGCATGACGGACACAACAGGACCTATGAGACACTTTATACTTTGTGTGTGGGTGTATGTGCTGTATACACTCGCTTTGTGACTGAGAGTTAACCAATTTCATTGTGTGTCCATGGCCCTACTTTTTACCAAGAAAATTATGCTTTTTTAATTTTGTTTACAGTTATCAACAGTGAGTGCTGAGACAAACTCTCACTGCTGGTGCTGACAATGGATCCCCAGGGAAGAGAGTATACCAGGCAGTGAAAAAAGTAAAGCAAAAGTAAAACATTGCTGCGAGGCATTAACAGAGTGTAAAACTTGTGTTACCCAAAATGGTCTTGGTTACAAGATAGAGTTTCTAAGGATTAGTGTTATGGGGAGATCTTATTCTCAAAAGGATATTTTGTGAAAGTAAAATGGCTGTCCAGAAGGAGGTAAAAAGAGGGGTAAATAATCAAGGGTAATGGCATATACAGTAGGGCTGGGACGATACATCTATCTCCTGATTCGATACTATCACGATACTTGGGTGCCGATTCAATATGTATTGTGATTTTTAAGTATTGCAATTCTACAAGTAACAAATTAACAAGTTAACTTTTTTAACACCAGACCATGGGGAAAAGTTGAATTATACACTTCTAGGGACTTTTACTTTGGGAAATATCTAAATTTATACAGTAAAAATGTTAATTTTTTAGCATGTATGATGATAATGATGGTTTGACCACGGAGATGCAAGTGACGGCTGTCTTGACCTCACATTACCGAAATACAATACGTTTCCTGTTAATGACAGTTAGCATGCAGGTTTAGCCATGATGTCTAGCTCAGCTTTTCCTGGCAATGTGTGAACCCCAAAGTTTTTCCATACTTTACTGTATATGTAGTGTTTGCCACTTTGGATTTAAAATGTGATGGTGCAGGTCGTATCTATGCAGACCCTCTGCAGTTTTCTGATTTGTCCTTTCGGCTGGCTGCGGTTTGTTTTGGTTGAAGGATACGGAATGGATTTGACATCACGTTACTTAGACTACAACGGTAAACGCAGTAAGTTCCTTCAACCTCCGCATAGAGTCAAATGAAGCAAATATATCGATTCTGGCATTAAAAAATATATTTCAAAATTGTACAACAAAAATTGTGATACATAGGTGAATTGCTTTTTCCCCCCATCCCTAATATACAGTAGACAATACTGTTATTATAATGTGAAAATCACTAAATCATTATTTTCCGTTCTCAGTGGATTTGAAGGTTTATAGGATCCATAAAAAGTAATAATTTTACTATGTCCTAAAATTACATTTTGGAGATTGGAGGTTGTAAACTGAAAGCAGTAACACCCACATATGTACAGTAAGAGCCTATAACACCTACATATGGGAAGCCTATTCACCAGTGCCAGATACTACATGTGTATGTGACAGGCAAGAATAATGCAAGAATAATTAATTTTTCAGGCATAATTCATTTATTTAGAGAAAAGCTAATTTCTTTGTTGTCTCAGTTATTACTGTATTATTTTCAGGACATGTCATTTAATTTTTGGATGTAAATATGCATCAATACTGGTCACTGTAGAGACTATGCAGCACATATGCAGTGAACCAGAAAGAGGAATAATGCAGATAGGTGATGCAGATCCTTGTGTGTGTGGGTTGATTTTGCGTTGATCTGTTGGTAATGCCTCGGGGTTCCAGTAGGGGGATCGCGCTCCTCTTCCTCACTCAATACAGAGACGAGTGAAGGGAAGAGCTGCGTGTGTGATTCATTCATCCTTCTCTCTCACTATTTCCCCTGTTTAAGGTAAATAACGTCCACAAAGCACTACAACGTTGTAAACACATGTTGTTAAGAATTCGTTATACGTTGTTGTTGTTCATTATAGAGGAAAAGTGCACATGTTGTACTCTGTATTGTGTTTGAAAGTTTCTAGCTAACGCTGTTGCTATGTAAGCTAGCTGTCGGATGCATCGTGGTCCCGTCGTAGAGTCCGTCTGGTTACTTTGTCATCGGCATTTAAGCTAGGTTGTTACATTCATATATGTGTATGCAGTTGTTGATTTTATAACATTTAAAGGTGAATTCATGTGTCTAAAAAAGTTAAAAAGCTAAAAGGTTTAAATACATTTCATAAGAGAGACTTCATGCTGTATTTAAATTAAGAACATTTAGAAGCAGTTAAAAAGATAATTTAAATGGTTTAGAGAAAGTTAAAAATGTAATTAAGCCATGATCACTGTGGTCCAGAAACTGAGTTCAGATGTTTAAATGTATGAGTTTTGTTTACATTGCATTACATTTAAAATGTGACTCAATACAGAGACGAGTGAAGGGAAGAGCTGCGTGTGTGATTCATTCATCCTTCTCTCTCACTATTTCCCCTGTTTAAGGGGCACAACATGTACGTGTATTCATTGCGGGGTCACAGCATACACAACTACTCATCAGTATCCACACTGTCCTCAGCTGAAGGATCAATCTTCAGCCAACACACAGGATAGATCTGGAGGTCTTAGTGTCCACTGCACATCTGGTGCAACATATCCCTCTTTCAAATAGGTGATTTCCAGAAATACATGAGCTGTGTGGTGCAGGGATGCTGTTCAAGGTTACACTTTCTCGGTCTTTTTGCTCAGCAGCAGTCCAAATATTTTTCAACCTGTTAACATTAAATCCAAGGTTTTACTTTACAGGAGAATTCACAACAAACGGAAGGATACATTTTTTTATTCTGATTATTTCATAACCCTAAACTCTGATAAACTTGAATAGAAGGTTGAGCCCTCTCTGTTGATGTTTTTTTTTTTTTAAATGAATTGGTCAAATCAAATTAGGCAAACCTCCTAAAAGTTATTTTCCTGCCAGAAAGTGAAATACATTTTACAATCATTTATATGCAAGAGTTTGGGTATGAATGTCTTAGAGTGGCATAAATTCAAGGAGTGTGTTTTTGTTCTCCATTTGAATAAACGGTACTGTATGGGACTCATCCATATTAATGAAAGGTCTATATGTCTTATTCTGAATGGGTTACATTGTGGAATCAAATCAGACACACCACAAACTTGGCACTTGTTTATAATGTTTCTTTTAAATACAGCAAAAACCTCTTCAATCTGTACTGAAAGTGAAAAATAAAAAGCACACTTTCTCCAAGTGCTCAGAAGTCAATCATTTCTTCACTATCACTGATATGCAGACCACATTTTGTAAGTATTTCATTTTGATGTAAGCACAAACATTAGATATTGAAGTATTTCATCTTGTTTTTATCTTCCAATATTTTTGTTTACGTTCCCTTTGCTGCGTCTTATCTCTGTATTTTCAGCTACAGCTCACTCAGCGAACAAGAGATGTTCCCCTTCAACGTGAGTGGTTATATAAACATTTAATAATAAATCAATAGCGTCAAATAGGAGAAGTGAGAGCAGCTTTCGCAGCATCCATATCACTGTCAATTTAATCTTCCATTCCTTGAATGCGTACAAAACAGTCAATCCAATGGTAGCCTGAGGTTTCCAACACTCCTAATCCCTAATCCAGAGTCTAGGGCAGATTAAGAGGAACACTTGGGACTCCGGTTCTTCAGGGAGGCAGGGATGGATAAATGGATAATAGTGGGGGTGTGTGGATATAGAATAGATGGACAAAAGGATTGGGGATAGGG
The DNA here is from genome assembly GCF_043250625.1 of Sebastes fasciatus. Taxonomy (NCBI): domain Eukaryota; kingdom Metazoa; phylum Chordata; class Actinopteri; order Perciformes; family Sebastidae; genus Sebastes; species Sebastes fasciatus. The sequence continues at coordinate 13,475,546 of NC_133800.1, read as the reverse complement.
AAAGAATAGGATGGAGATGGAGATGGAAAGAGGATGGTCATATGATGGATGGACACATACAGGAAAAGATGTGAAAGATGAAAGCATCCTGTCCCAATAATTGCTATGAGTAATTTGAACACTATAACTGATTAGAGGGAGAATGATGAAACCTGAAACCACCCAACAGCAGGGTAAAGTCGATGGATATATATTGCCAATGTAAAAAATGTTTAAATCAGTGCTGAGTTGATGACCCAGATAACCTTAAATATGATGAGTGATAACCAACTGCCACCCCCAAACACCAGCCTCTTGCTGAAGCGAAAAGGTCTCGGATCGATGGCTGCCTGAGGTGCCCGTGGCAGAGCTATAAGGTTGGCAGATTACCCTTCTCTTCATCTGTCTGACTCTCTGTAGACACCCCCTCCCTCCGCATCCCTCCTCCATCCTCGCCTCTCTCTTTCTCCAAGGTAAATCCAGACAGTAGATGCGCGCCCTGGCTGGCAACTGCTGCTGCTGCTGCTCATAGTTGCTGCCTCTTTCTCTCTCTTTTTCTCTCTCTCCTGGGTCCCCTCCCTCTCTCCTTTCCTCCTTCCCTCTCTCTCTCTCTCTCCCACACGGACGCGGCAAACCTCCTCTTCACCAGCCACCGTGCGTGCTGCTGAGGCTGACGCGAGTACCCGCATACGGAGTGCGGAGAGCGGACCGCGGAGTGGCGTTGCGCGCATCCTCGGGTATTTTTTCCTCCTGATATAGCCTAGCCTACATTTTTTTCCCTTTCCTGACGCAGAAAAAGAAGTGGAGCTCTCTTTCATTGTATGTGTAAGAGCCCTCTCCATCCTGGTCTCTCATCTCTACAGGAAACTATAGAGACAATTACGGAATATGGTTACCTCTCTCCGTGGTAATGCCATGTGACAAGGCTTTTTCATCATTTCTTTCCACTTCCAACAACAAAAGTCGCTGGGTTCATCATCTTGTGTGTGTATTGACATTCAAAGAGGGGTCTAAGTGAAGGAAGAATAAAAAAAAAAAAAGCCTGTGGGCAAAATGGAAGTTTTGGCCGTTGGCTTGGTGCTCTGAGGCTGCTGCTGCTGCTGCTGCTGCTGGTGGTTTGGTGATTGGTGCAGGGGGGAAACTGCGTCGCCAAGTCTGAGAGGCTGGAATCACGGGTCATTAGAACTGGAACCCGCTTTGCAACATAACGCGCTTTTTCTCTCACGTTCTCGAATGCTTCCAGATGTATCCAGATGCAGCTCAGTTCGCTTTAACGCGGCGACGTTTGGATGCGGTTTGTTTCCTCTGCGGCTCCGAGTCTCTCCGCTCGACCATAGTATGATTTAACGTTTGGGAGGATATTTCAACAGGGTGCCAGTCTGTGTTTGACTACACGGGAATCTCTACTTCTTCTTCCAGCATCACACTATAACGTCTAGAGAAGAATACATCAAGGATAGAAGACATTAAAGGGATTTTCCTTGACCGCCCTACAGATGGACTAAAAAAAAAAAAAAAGAAGCTTCAGTTTCTCTGGATTTTAACTCTGTTCACTCTCACTCACTGAGCTGTGTGTGTTTTTTTCTCTCGTGTTTTTGGAGGAAATAATTCTGGACAACATGAAAGTTATTTCGGCTATTTTGCTCATTGCCGCTTGTTGGAGCCAGGAGTGGAAGTCTGCGCTCTCAGATTCAATCATCCACATCGGTGAGTTACTGCGCTTTTTTCTCCTCTCCTCTAATTCGCGGCCACAATAAAGCTCTGTGTGTGTGCGTGTGTGTGTGTTTGTGCGCGTCTCTCAGGAAACAGATTGGACGGTTCAGCCTTGATGTGCTGCTTAAATCACATCACTGGCGATTTCTTTGACCCTCTGTGGTATTTTGGTGGGCTTTTCTATGAATATACACTATGTTGATACCATACTTGAAATGGGTTTCAAGCTGGATTTTTGGCACATTTGCTTCTTTGGTGAAATAACGATCTGCTTTGCGCCATTATGGACATCGTTCAAATGAAGTTTGCATTTGAGTTGGGGGGCTTATTGAGCATCAATTGACTATGCACACTCTAATATATGAGAATTGCTTTAAAGTCGTTTTACTCCAGGTGGTGAATATCACTAAATGGCCATATGGATTGATGGATTGATCAATAAATGCAACGCTTCCCTAGAATTTCCCATATAACAATGGCTGTTGTGCGGACAAGGATGCTTGGAAAAACAGGTGGTTTATAGGATGGCGTGATGATGATGCCCTGCATGGCAGAGGGATTACCCAGGATGGCAGCGAATTTTTCTACTTATAGGTTTTTTTCCTGGAGCACAATGGCATTAACACCATGCATCGTGAGCTAGCCTACTGCAGTGCCTGGAGAGGGGAGAAAAAAAAAAAAGTGTGTGTGTGGCACTGTTGTGTCGAGTGTGATTTTCGACATCAGGGAGCGTATTCTTTCAGGCGATGTAGCAGCGCCTCCATATAGGTAGGTAGGTAGGTAGGTAGGTAGGTAGGTAGGTAGGTAGAGAGAGAGAGAGAGAGAGAGAGAGAGAGAGAGAGAGAGAGAGAGAGAGAGAGAGAGAGAGAGAGAGAGAGAGAGAGAGAGAGAGAGAGAGAGAGAGAGAGAGAGAGAGAGAGAGAGAGAGAGAGATGGGGATGACGACTCTGGTGAGCGTGTCTTGCAGGATGAGATGAGGACGCGAGGTGGTGGTGGGCACAAATAATCGTTGCACAGCTCAGTGGCCTCCAATGGGCGATAGACCAGAGAGAGAGAGAGAGCAGTGTGTGTAGGTGCGTGAGTGAAAGTGATGACCAAACACACACACCAGCAGAAAGATAAGCACCTGTCCATGTTGAACTTTTTTTTGACACATGGCCAAGATCACATCCATATTTTAACACTCGCACACATCCACACTCAAACACACACACGTTACACATTATAAGCCACCACCACCAATCTAGCCCACTGCATTACTGCTGCCAGGGAGGGAGGACTGGCCCTGTTTGATCCATTTAGGCCCTGGCCAGCTGATTTACAGAGCAGACCCCATGCAGGCCAATTTAGCGGCTACCTCGACACAATTTGCCAAGAGCTGGATCAGTTTCGAGGTCTGCACTGGGCTGCAGACCAAGCGGATGCTTCATATCAGACTTACAGCAGCAGCATGGCCAAATGAACGAGATTTACACAGGTCAAGTACATAGTGGCTGTGTGTGTTATGTAATTTGCAGACCACGGAAATGCAGGTAATGCAATCAAATCACGTTGAAAACCTCTTGTCGGGGAAAGCAAACATTACAGATTATGCCTGCTAAAGTGGGGGTAGGCAGTTTATTTTTGGCATCATTGGGCAAAAAATTCCATAATAACCTTTCTGCATTTTGTAATTCAAGTGTTCTGAGAGAAGACTAGACTTCTGCACTTCCTCATGGCTCTGTTTACAGGCTTTAAAAAATCTAGCCGGTGACGGGAGACTTTGGCCAATCACAAGTCATTTCAGAGAGAGTGTTCCCATTGAGTGTTCCTATTGGCTGTGCTCCGGCTGGTTGGCGGTGCTTGGTATTTTCTCGACTGAACATGGCTGCCGGGTTACAAACTTTCTCATTTTACAGCTAAACAGTACACTACAAGATGATTCTGAAAACATTTGAGGCGAGAAATAGGCATTACAGTAACATAATATTGATTCATATTTGATCAGCGTTGCCTAGTTTGACCGTTTGATCGGAGTTTGTAAGTGATTGACAGCCGGCTCTCATAGACAGAAGCTGAACGGCAGACTCCAGATCAGCTCTGACTGGTTGTTTTCCTCCAGTCTGTGAAATCTTGCAGATGCCATTAGGAGCACCGGAGGACACCAGAGGACAAAGAGGCACATGATTTTTTTCAGATTACCTGTCTCATTCACTGCTGTCAGGATATAGCGACCGTTTTATGAAAATTACTTTTTAAAATTATATTTGCTCCATTTCTACCCACTGCAGCTTTAAGCACTAACAGTTAACTGGCTGCCTGGTTGTCATGGAGTTTTGTTTTAATATTCATATTAGGTTATACAGAAATGTTAGTGCAGTACAGTAGGAAGGCTGATGGAATATTAGCAAAGCCACACGTGTGCAGAAGCCTTGTCCTACATACAGGTTTGCAGGCTGTGGTGCTGGCCCTACAGGGGTTACAGTGTAATCCACTGGTTTAGACAGATCACCCTGTGACTGGATGGTTTGATCACAGCAGCAGCCACATGTTCTGCAAGTGTCTCACAGCAAGATACTGAAACTTTACCAGCTCACTGACTGTTAGTTTCTTTAGATAAGAGTGTTAGCAATGTGACATCTTTAGGCTTAGCAAGACTAAGACAGGGATCTTCAGCTATGTAGGCTACTGTAACTGCACTGATGTCAGCTACTGGAACTGGGTCAAGGTTCTCTATATGTACACTGTTCCTTATATCTAGGCTAACTGGGACGACAGTATAGTTTTCAGACATGGTGTCTCACTGGCTCTAGCTTCTTGGTATAGACTCCATGAGGTTGACAAGTAGCATGTAAGCTGACTTGAAGTTTTTGCTGTGCTGGCATATTAGAGCTAAGTTCTTGAAGTGCCGGGTAAATAGGTTGCTTACTTATTGGGTAGCAGTCTATGAACTTTTCAGAAAATATATATATATATTTTTTTTAATGACTCATAACGGATGATCCTGGCTAGCACAGTGCTAGCCTATTTATTACAGACAAAGTTAGGAATAATGATACGGATAATAAGGTTAGGAATACTTATTATTAGGCCTGTCAATCAATTAAAATATTTAATTGCGATTAATTACATGACTGTCCATAGTTAATCGCAAATTAATCACACATTTTTTATCTGTTCAAAATGTACCTTTAAGGGAGTATTTAATACTCTTATCAACATGGCAGTGGGCAAAGATGCTTGCTTTATGCAAATGTATGTACATATTTATTACTGGAAATCAATTAACAACTCAAAACAATGACATGTTGTCCAGAAACCCTCACAGGTACTGCATTTAGCATAAACAATATGATTAAATCCTAACATGGCAAACTCAAACCCAACAGGCAACAACAGCTGTCAGTGTGCTGACTTGACTATGACCTGCTCCATACTGCGCTTAAGAAACTAATTCGTGGCCAGAAATACTACACATACAGATTGTATACTCAACACCACCCTAAATAGATACAGCCCTTTGATAGTATTCAGTGTTTGTGTTTATCTATGTGCCTATATTTATATGTAAAGAGAAGAGCAAACATAAAGATGGATAGATATATTGTAGTGCACTGTATTACAACAGTCAGTAGCTGAAATTAGGCTGTACAGACATGGGATTTACACAAGTGGAAGCTCTCAAATCACCTCCAGTTTGCAACATAATCCATACAAATCCCAGATATATGTTTGAAGAGCAAATTTAGTGACATGGATAATGAGAAACCCCAGCTATTCCTCTTTGACACTGTAGTATAAACCAGGCCAGTGAGTGGTTTCCAATTAGTAGAATAGACAGCGTGTTGTTTATTGGTTGGCTGAATTTATTCCTGTTTAGTTACAACTCCATGTAAGCAGTGTGGTATGGGTAGCTCACCCTCCCTTGAATTAACAAGCGTATGGGCCTGTAAGTGTTGGTGTGTGAGTGTGTTCGAGGACAAAAGATCAGTGTGGGGGCGCCTGGGTTAGCTCAGTTGGTAGAGCGGGCGTCCATGTATCAAGGCTTGGTCCTGTCCGCGGCGGCCCGGGTTCGAATCCGGCCTGTGGCCCTTTCCGCATCCACTCTCTCTCTCCCCCCTTTCAAGACTCTATCCACTGTCCTCAATAAAAATGGAAAAATGCCCCCAAAAAAATAACTTTAAAAAAAAAAAAAAAGATCAGTGTGGGCGGCTGGTTGGTGTGATTCCAGTCAGTGTCTTTTTCCCTCTCACCTTATTTCTAATCAATAGTTAATTTCCCAGCTACAAGTACTTTGAATCACAACAAAGGGTTATCACCCCAAAAACAATACTTCTCTGTCCTCATTCTGCCTCTCTCTCTCTCTCTCTCTCACACACCACCCTCCTTGTCCTCACTTCTTCAGCAAACCGTGGGTTATGGATACAGTGGAAACAAGTGCAGGAAGGAGTATTGTGATTTGCTATCATTGTTTTCTCACATAAGGTTGTATTGTTTCAGGGAAAAAGAAGCCACACTAGTTTCTGCAGGTCAGGATTTTGCATTTTGCAAGAGGAAATAATTTATATCCCTCAAGACTTTCATTTTTTTTTTTCATTCCATTTTCTCACCCACTCTTGCAATGCTGACCTGTCTCTTTGTGTGTGTGTGTGTGTGCGTGTGTGTGTGTGCGTGCGCGTCATATTGACGTAGGCATGAGACAGAAAAAAAATACTATACCCAGCAGGAACATCACATTGGCATGTCAGAAGTAATCCCTCTTTAATCTCTTTGTTGCTGCTAAAGATGGAATAAGGGAAAAGGAGAGAGGAAGATAGACGGGCAAAGGGAGATGTATATCAAAGGGAGAAGGAAAGTAAAAGATAGAGAGAATCCAGGGGGAAGGAAGGGAGAAATAGTGCACTTTGTATTGTCCTCATCTACCATTTTTAGCTGTATATACTGAAAACCTGTGCCATCCTATCACTGAGCCGCCTTTATTTCTGTGATATTAACAGCAGTGACCGGCAGACGTTTTCATCTTGCACTGTCCAGGCATTAAATGTGATTGAGCTGCTGGGGAGCTGGCACCACTGCCTCGTCCATCTCTCTCTCTCTCTCTCTCTCTCTAATGATCAGCATGCAGAAGGAAAGGGGGGAGTCCGCTTGCCTCTTGGCCCTCTCTGCATCGTGTGCTGCATGGCAATCGTCCTCTGCTTTATGAGGGTGGTTCGTATGGATTCTGCACATGTGTGTGTGTTAGAGAGAGTGTGACAGTACGTGCGGTTGATCGTGTGTATTCCTGATTAGTAACACTCAGAAAGGCACTGTGATTTATGCAGCCAGATTAAGTCCTCACGTCGGAGTTGCACTGGTTTTGAGAGATGTAGTGTGTCAGAGTGCATCCACTGGCTCACTGTGCATCAAAGATGAGGGAAAGAAGCTAGCAAATGAGCCTGGTTCAAATCATGTACTGGACACACTTCTCTCTCTTGTGCACTATTCTGTTACCAATCATTGAGCTACAGTATATTAGATTTGTCCTGGCTGTTCTTATGAGTTTTATGGTTGTTCTGAGCCTATAGATGAATGTAATTCATAGTTGTTCACACATTTCAAATGTCAAGGGCATCTAGGGAATATTGAAATGAGATGACTACATACGACATGATGTCTTTATCCTCCACAGCCACATATTATATAGATACCCGTGTGGTTATGGGTTTGTCTCTTCTTGTTGCTCCTGCCTAGATCACAGCAAAGTAGAAACTGAATGTATAAACATTTAGATGAAGAGAAAGGAGGAAAAATTGTTCCCCTGGTATTTTATCTTGCAAGGAATCACCTACTTTTGAGGTGATACAATGTGCAGTTTCTAATGGAAGAGAGTCTAGTTTAAAACATCAGTTATTGCATGATCTGTCATGTCATGCCTTGCTCTGGCATTGCCTTTGAAATATGGCCTGCAATAATGTGATGTGCTCATATCTGCAGTGTTATACCTGAAATCATAGGACACTCAGTGGGCTTCATTTATCTTGCAGTACATCATGAAATTTAAACAGGACACAGTGTGAATGGGTGCATTAGAGTACACTTCATATGTAAATTTAGGGATGGGCATTTCAAGCAAAAGTACTATTCGATAATCACTGGGAACTTTTTGATCATTCTTCAAAGATCGCAAATCTGACTACCAAAAACCAGCATTTTTACTGTACTGTGTTTCAGCTCCAGCTCTCTAGTGCACATTTTGAGCCACAGCTTCTGTGGAAACACAAATGGCATCTACAGATTTTAAGCATTTCATAGTCGGACTCCAAACTGTAGATGTTTTTTAGAAAGAAGAAAAACTGTTTCACTCTTTGGAGGCACATTAAACAAGATTGCCCAACATTTGCATAGACATCAGCCCTAATGATACGAGGGGTGTAGGAAAATATCGATACACATCAGTATTGCGATATTATGTTGTGAGAGACTGTATCGATTCTCCAAAACAATATTGATTTTTAATTAACTTTATCTTAAAAATCTGACTGGCTGCTGTCGGGCCTGGACGCTATTCAATCTTTAGGAGATTGTAGCAGGCTCAGTTTTAAAGCCAGTATAAATCCTGAGGAATCCATTGGTACCAACCATGTCATATTAGCTTGTCGCGAAGGACGCTAAATAACACTCCAAAGTTACACAAAATTTTGGGGAGGAAAAACTGGCATGGTGATTTTTACATGGGTCTCTTGACCTCTCACCTCAAGATATGTGAATGAAAATGGGTTCTATGGGTACCCACGAGTTTCCCCTTTACAGACATGCCCATTTTATGATAATCACATGCAGTTTGGAGATAAAACCATGCAGCTTCTTGCATTCAGTATAAATGTGTTATTTTTGTCTATTCTAAAATTGTGTATTTCTGGTGTGGTCTTTATACTATGACAGTTTTCCTAAAATAAAAAAAAAGAAATCGCGTATATATTGTCTTGCTTACAGTATCACAATATATTGAATCGTTACCTTTGTATCATGATACATATCGTATCGCCAGATTGTTGCCAACACACAGCCCTAAATGATACACAATCATTGCTTTATCTGCAAAATCAGAACAGTAATTGCTTTTTAGAAACCTTTTAATGAAGATTTCCCTCAAATGTATTTACAGTTTGTGTGTCTGTCAACCCACAATTTAAATATGATATTTAATTGAATCTTTTTGTGATACATCTTTGTCTGTTAAACTGTGTCCTGTTATGGTCAAGGTAAGCTGCTGTATGGGAGACCTGTGTCATTTAGATGAAAGGGACAGAGATAAAAAAAAAGTGTTATCCTCTGGACGCCCAGTTCAGTTAAGGTGATGAGGAAGGGAGTGAGGGATCGACAGAGAGATTATTGGATCTATGCAGTGTGTGCACATGTGTGTGTGTGGCTCTGTCCTTTAACAGCGGTGAGGGAGAGAAAAAGGATTTCTGTCATTTCGATGGGAAGAGTTGAAAGACAAAATGAGAGGTTTCCATTATTTGTGGGGTGAGGAAATAAGGGGGAGAAAGACAGAAAGGGAGATTTGTCCTGGCATGGCCTGGTTTTTCTTTCACGTTGGTGCTATTCTGGTCTTTTCCATGGAGAAGGATTTTCTAAACATCTCAGTATGTGTGAATGGCTGTTCCTGCCTGGTTTTGTCTACGAGTTTCACAGCTGTCAACACCGCTTCCTCTTCTGAACTTCTGTTTGTGTGTATGCGTGCACACGTGTATTCTAATCTTCAGTTATGCACCGATTCAGAACGGTGGGGGCTCGGCAGTGTGTATTAAATGCTTGACATCTTTTGAGTTATGTATCTATGAGTGTTGACAGATGTGCTGGTCCATGCTTTTTTTGACTGGGAAGATTTAGCACCTCAAGTTTCTGTGTGCATGAACACCGGTGTTTTATGTATGTGTGTGAATATGATTCACAGAGGTGCAAACTGTGTGATATTTGAGACTGTTGTGCATCCTCTTGTGAAGGAAAGAGACAGACAGCAGCTCTGACGTCTGTACCTGGTCACTGAGGCAGAACCCTTAACCAGGCCACAGAGACGGAGGGAAAGAGGGAATATGTGTATGTGTTTCTGAGGTTGAGGTGGACTGACAGGTAGCTGTGAGAAGAAGTATGATTGCTTGTCTGAGGTTGACTGCAGATGTAGGCTAGGAGAGACAGCCCTGCCCTGCCGAAGGTGCTTCATCTCACCGCAGCAGTCAGTGATGCAGGTAGAACAGACCAGATGGCCTGGGAAGGACTTGTACAACACGGGCTCTTGTTCCCGGATGATTGTATTGTGTGTTTGTGTTTATCCCGTCGACACACGCAGAGTCACACACGCTTAATGTCAGCTGAGGACAAGAACCAGAGAAAGGTCTCTTGCTTGCTTTTTGTGGAGATTGGCTTGACCTGCTTCTGTGAGCAGAAGCATGCATATAGATTACACACACACAGAGACTGTGTAAGGGCACGCTTTTGCTCTGGCTCTGTACTCTTAAGATTGGGTTTTGAATGAAGACATTTTCAAATTTTCTGGTCAATGTTTCGTTTGAGGAGAGAAAAGCTAGTTGGTTGTAGAGGCTGTGCTAGGGCTGGGACGATACACCTATCTCCCGATTCGATACTATGACAATACTTCAATATGTATTGCGATTTTTAAGTAGTGCGATTCTACAAGTATTGCGATTTGATATTATAATTTATTGCGACTTTTTTTTTACTTTTTTAATACTAGATTATGGGAAAAAGTTGAATCATACACCTCTAGGGACTTTTAATTTGGAAAATATCGAAATTCATACCTTAAAATGTTTGATTTTCATGTCCTGAAATCAAATATATCTGTCATTGTCAGGCATTATTCATTGTTTTATACCTCTGGTGAATATAATCCAATCAATCTTATTTTCATATATCTATTTTGTATACACTGTACAGTACTGTTTGCTAACACCTTATTTGAAACAGCTGCTCATAATATGTTACTTTGGTTGCATATTGTAGGAGACATACATGCATGTGATCTGTATTTGATATTATTTTAAAACCAGTGGGGACATTTCACACTACGCACAGCTCCCTAGCTAATCCTACTGCCTCACACTGAGGAAGTAATCACACTATTCGGCATATTATTCACAAGCAAAATACAAACATGTTGAACAAACAGTGAAACTCAGTAGAATAATACCGATTTGTATGCAGTGAGTCTCTTTCGGGAAGAGTGCTTGGTGTGCATGAGGTCTATGTAATCATGCTAATAATGAGAGAAACTTCAAAGGAATTTTGTTGTCAAGGACTAAGGACTAGCATGTCAGTTTTGTGTGTGTGTGTGTGTGTGTGTGAGAATGTGTGTGTGAGTACACTTCCATGGCTGTATGCACATCTACATTATATGTGGGTGTAAGTGTCCTTGTATGATGTTTATTCATTCAGTACTCCTTACATCCCTGTAGTATGAATAGAGAGTGAATATTTACAGCTGCCCTCTCCACCTCTCTTTCTTTCTTTTTCATGGTCTCTGTCTCTCTGCTGACACAAATGCTGTTTTAGTCTTCAGGCAATTAGCGCTTTGTCTCACTGGGTCAGAGGGTGCCCTGAATGTGCATAAAATGCGTTATTCTGCATATACTGTATTTGCGTGAGCATCTCAGGCGTGCATGTGTGTGAGCATGTTCACACATTAAGCAGTGTGCATACCGCCTGCACTTGCATGCACCTCAGTGTGCTCATTTGTGAGCACATGTCCAGACTTCCGTCTTGTTTAAGGGCACATGCCAGCATGTGTGTGTGTTTGTGTGTATGTTTATGTGTGTTTCATCATGCATATGTGTGTATGTGAGTTATTCGCTGGCAGTGTCTCTCTCTCCTCTGAATTATTTCCTCTACAACCAATCATAGGCAGGCTGCTCTTCACAGCACTATAAAACACAGAAGGCATGGCATTCGCACATTTGTTCCACATAGTGCACACTGCACTTTAACTAAAGCATGTGTGCTCACACACACACACACACACACACACACACACACACACACACACACCCACACAGACACACAAAGGTGCACACAAGGAATACTAGTCTCAAAAAAAAAATGTGCACTCTAAATAACTAGGGCTTTAAAAAACGCATTAACGCAAATTAGTTTTTACGTCACTAATTTCTTTAACGCATTAACAAAACTTTTGATTTTTAGGTTGTTGCGGGCTCAGTTTTGAAGATAGAGTGAAGATACTGGCATCATATGAATCTAGAAAAAAACCTAAGGAATCCACTGGTACCAGCCATGTCATACTAGCTTGGCACAAAGGAGGCTAAATAATGAGCCAAACTTTGTGTCGTCGATGCTATGAATGTAGTGCATTTACCATTTAAATCTAAGGAATATTGCCTTTATAGTCTTCCCTTGCTTCATTCATTGGTAAATTATTTATTGACATGAAGATGGTTGGCCATGATTTGTACTATAGCCTTTCACGTAAGCGTGGGCATGTCCCGTGATGCCGTGGTTTCGAATCCACCCTACTTTTTTGCTTCAACAACACACCCCGTCATCTTTATTATTGACCCTTTCAAACAAATAAATACATGAATAAATATATAAAAAAACAAAAAAACATTCTGAGTAGAACTTTTGAGACGTAAAGTCTTCACAACAAGTACCGGTATGCTATTTGGGTAAACAACATTACCACCTGACAAGATCGAAAATAATGATTTGTGCATTGATGAAGTTGTGCACGTATAGATAACAACACATTTGTTATATTTTGTGTTATTTGTATAATATTTTCTCCTGTGTTGCATCATACTGCTCGACTCATGTGTCTCAACGTGTACATGTTGTTTACTGAGCAGCGGTGAAGTAATTACTTATTTCCAATCTCTATTTATATCACATCTTCGCTGTTAATACTCCTTCGCTGCTAATTTTCGCAACACTCCCACCACCGTCTTCATATATTCAGAAAGAATCTGCAAAGGCTGGAAAACAAATAATAAGTTCTTATTTTCTGCATTGAGTTTCTAGCTTAAAAAAAAGCAACATTGATGCACAGAACTCTTGTTTTTTTAAAATGGTGCTTTACAATTAAATTATATATTTTTAATTTAGAGTTGTTTTGATACCGATACCAGTATTGGAAATTTATCCGATACTGCCCAACATTTGGGATTGGTCGGTGAGTATGCCTGTCTATGCACCGATCCGATACCTGGGCTTCCGCCAGGCCTGAGATGACTCCCCGCCAGGCCAAAGCATTGGGGAATTATGTATTTTAAGTCTTTTTTTTAAACTAAATTGTGCTATACAAGTAGCAAACTCCTTTAAGGAAAAACCAAGTGCTAGGTTGTGTGCTTCACGTTAGCGAGTGTCAGTGTTTGTGGTCAAGAGAGAAAGAGAGAGAGAGAGCGAGGGAGCGTGTGTGTGACGGAGTGACGGTGAGGTGAAGTCAGCCATAACTAGCTGTGAGCGTAGCAGTGCAGTGTGTGTACAGTTTAGGCTGTCGTCGGTAAATACATGCTATAACTCCTCCAAGACACAAGCCAAATTCCCGTGTTTTGTGGGTTTTTTCCATACATGACTCGGCGCGTCAGCCCAGCACAGCAGGGATTTACGTCTCCATTACAACAGAGCTACCTGCTTGAAGTTGTGTGTGACCGCTGCTGTGACTAGTGGTCAAAGGAGCGGCTGTAAAATGGTGAAAACATTTCATTTTCTATATTCTTCACAATAACAGTCCCCCGTTATGGGCTCTTGTTTTTTTAAAGGCATTTATTCGGAAGCAGCAAAATCAGGAAATGTTGGTTTTCAATAAAAACAAATAAAGCAGATATTTGAAAGTAGGGGTGTTTTTCTTGTTGTGGTTCTTTAAGATTAAACCCTTAATATCAAGTGGGCCATGTGTAACATTAAATTAACAATTGTAGATAATACAATGGACATGCAAAATTATAAACTAATTCTAAACCATTTGCTATGGAGGACTACAAACACACACGATCAGAGCAAAACAATAACATCAATTCATTTAAGTTGAATGAATTAGTTGAAATTCACATAGCTCAAGGATGTATTGCACTGCTGTGGTTAATCTGTACTTGTTTTGGTTGAGCTTTACTTGTTGGTCACATTTGGTATAGTAAATCAATGGTGTGTGTTAGTATGTGTGCGCATGTGCTCTTGCACCTGTTGAATAATGGTAATTTACTTTTTTCCCATCACAATACCAAGAGAATTTCCTAAATACTTCTCCGTGCCTCTTCTTTCCTTACATGCTTTTCTCTCTCTTGCAGCATTTTCCCCTTCACTGTCTGATTTTATTCTTTCTCAATCTTTCCCAGCCTCACTTCCAACATCTCATTCGTTCTTTCTCTTTGCCTCTGCCTCAATCTTTGTCTTTACTTTTTACTCTCTGAAATGCGCTATTCTTTCTCTGTACCTGTCTCTACTGGTCTCCACCTCCCTCTTCATGTTTGATATGCTGTCAGTGAATACAGAAACAGGCATCGGAACTAAGAGGTGTTAAACATTTCGGTAATCGCTGTCGTGGAATCGTAATGTGATGTTTGTTTGTTTGTCTGACACATTTGGCAACTTGTCACAAAGCTGCCTGCATATGCCCATCTGGAGTGCAGCTTTTAATCTAGTGTCCCTGTAGGGTTTGAACTGAGTGGGAGAGCTCAGTAAGAGCAGACATTTGCATATGGTTTGCATTATTGCGTTTTATAAAATGTTCTCCTCGCTGTGCAGATACAAAGCAACTGACCACTTTTGTTCTTGCCCATATTAATAATTAAAGGCTACCGCTGCTTTTCATGCTTATAATATTAGATTACTGTGGTTAGTCACTTATGTTAACTTGAATAAATTGTTATTCCACCTCTTAAATCAGAAATGAGATAGAAAGCGAGCGCTTAACAGATGGTGTATTATGCACAGCCTCTTTCTGTTCTGTTAATGTAATGTGTTATGCTGCACATCTGATTCAAACCGATTGTGCGTTAGCCTTGGCCTGACTCACTGACCGTAGCAAAAGTGTAATTTACAGCTAATCATCTTTGAAAGACACATACTGTAAAAGTAATGGCAGACATTAGCATTCAACAGTATTTTACAACAAGTAATTTCCTACTTTCAGTGGACATGGTGTTCTGAGTGGATGTGTAGCTCTTAATAAATCTACAAGCGCTTGTCTCTCAGCTGCCCCTAATGTGACATAATTCACAGCTTTATAATAGCTTACAAATTTGTATCCTCAAGCAGGTTGAATAAAAACCTCTTTGTTATTTACAGCAGTGAATTCCATTGGGACTGGTAGCAAGGAGGCTGGCATATTGATTATGGCTGCAATTTTGTGCTGATTACACAGTCACTATAATAGTTACAGCATAGATTAATGGGGCTGGAGTTTTGAACTGTAGGTAGGTCCCGGGAAATGTTTTCCTGCTTTATGTGTGATGTGCCTTATAAGTTTATATGGTACCATTTTTTTGTATGACATTGTTCTGTATCCCATAAAATGTTTCAGTATCACACAGAAATGTTTCCCTCAAGTTTCCAAAGCAGGGGCCGCTAAAGAAATGTCTTACTTCAGAATACACTCGAGCACAACCAGTACTTCTCGCACAATGAAATCTGTTATCGAGACAGCATCATTAGAACCTCTCTGGCTGCGGACAGCCCTCTGGGCTGGCCTCTAACTTGCTTTTCCTTTACTCCACTGTCTCAGCCTCCCTCCTCTGCACCCCCCCTCCTGCCCACACATGCACTCTCTTCACTCCAGGCTCTTTAACCGTCTGCCAACCTGCAATCAAAGGAAAATTCACATCTGTTTTTCTCTTCATCAAGCTTATATTCTGCTCCTCTTTTGCTCAATCTTTTTGAAAATCTATAAACTATGAGTGGTTTAGGCTCCTGGATTCTTCTCTCTCTATGTTCAATCTGCCAATTAAACTGTTTTAACTTGCAGTCACAGTCCACTTTCCCCCTGTCTGTCTCCATTTGGCAGAGCTCTCTCTGAGTTAGAGCGTCAATATGGACTAAATATAGATGATTTCTTGCTTTGGCTTTCATTTATTTATTCTTACTTTACTGCATTTATGTTTCAATACTGACACATTACATGTTTTTCCTTTCCTCACTCTTCTTATTTGCCTATACTGTATACAGTATTAGTCAGAACAGATGTTTGTGGGGAAGCAACATTTTGATAGTCGCATGGTTTTCGTTAGGTAAGAGGAAACTAGGGATGCACCGATACCGTATCGGATATCGGGCCGATACTGACTCATATACCTGGATCGGGTATCGGTGACAATGGGGCCTATCTATTAAATTCAATTCTATTTTTATATACTATATCTGGAATTTTAATCCTTGTTTAAGTTTTGACCAATATGTTGCTGCAATGAAAAGGTTTACACCTGAATAGTAACTCCTGCTAATTTTGAAGATTTTTTTTTTTTTACAATTTATTATTTTTATAATTTTCTGATATATATGTATATATTTTTTTTATAATTTTTGCGCTTACACATCTCAGTAGGTCTTTTTCATGACAGACATTTTAACTTTTCATAGCAGGAAAAGCCCAGGTGGAAGTCATAAGATTAACGATGGCTCCGGTTTATTTAAGTGTCCCAGGAAGCCACACCAGAGAGCCATCATCAGTGTCATTAATTTAATCTGTGTTTTTCCTGCTGTGACAAATGTCAAATTGTCTGCCATGAAAAAGTTTGAAACACAAAATACTGGAAAAAAAATTCTATAATAGTATATTTAATACCTTTTAAGTCTTTTATAAGATTTAACCTTCAGAGTAGTAAACACAATGTATCATAAAGCAAAATGTTCAACATTTAATGAGTTTGCTTTCTTAGTAAATTCAAAAGTGATGGATAAAAACAAGAAACATACACGTATGGTAAATATTTTCTGTTCTAGTAAAAACCAAACTTCAGTTGGAAAGTCATTTTGCTATCTGAGTTGTATCTGTAAGATGTATGTTTCTTTAAATGCTACAAGACCATTGCAACTAATCTGTATCAGCGGGTCTTCGTTCATGCTGATAAGATACTGCTGTGTGAAGTGTAGCTTTGCCTTTGTTATATAGCTTGAGGAAAAGCTGTGAACTTCAGGCAACGTGTTGTCTTAGTTTAAAAAGAGATGGGGCCCTTAAAATGTAAGTAAAATCACCACTAATGCAGTTGCATTGACTGTAGGGCATCATAATGTAAAGTCATAAGGCAATGTTTGGATGAGTATAATTTAAATATCTTTATTCTGCTTACTCTCTTCTCCCTTCAAAGCACATTGCAATGAGAGGGAGAGAGAGTGTCTGCTAACTTTACCTTTGTTATTTATAACCATTATTCACTTGACTGGAAATATCTCTTTGCGGTATTAAATAAAAAGAATTAGAAGTGGGTACTGGTAATCCTTATGCAAATGTCTTATTCAATTACACTGTGGTCCTGAGCATAAGTCTTGTAGCTAAATCTTAAAAAGTTAAGCTGCAAATCCTCTTTAGTCTGAAGGTCCCGGCTCTAATCGTCAGGATATTGTTGTTTTTGGTCCTATTAATTCCACTGTTTTCCGGTGACCTGTGTGTGTGTGTGTGTGTGTGTACGTGAGTGTGAGTGTGTGTACGTGAGTGTGTGTGTGTGTGTGCGGATGTGCAGGAGAATGTGTGAGTGGGCGTTTTCTGTGTATGCATATAAATACTTGTAAGGAAAGGTCACTCTGATTTGTGTTCCATTCCCAAATCGTCTGTCATTATCCAAAAACTATAATGCATGTTCCCACACACACACACGCACACGCACACACCCTCACATACACACACAAGGGCAAACTGGCACACATAAACACACATTGAGGGGAGTTGGCAGAGCTTAGAACAGGACATGCACAATAGGACAATGCTGTAATTTAGGAAAGGTTTAGCGGTGAGAGGGAGAGCAAGACTGGATTAGTATGTGTTGTGGCTATACAGGGCAGCAAGAGTCTAAAGTCAACATACAGCACTAAAGTGGAATTGACTTTAGACAACAAAAGAGAGCTGAGAAATTAATGCACAGTCACATGCTAACTCTTTTTTACCGATGGTCATACTGTAGTGATAGTTTGAAGGTTTTTGTTTACTGTACTCACTGTGTAATGGATTTGGCTTGTTTAATTGAATTTACGTGCATGTGAGAGGGCTGCAGGTCGATTACTACATTATGTCAATAAATGTATGTTCTGGTTCATTTCTAACATCAAGGTTATACCGTATAGACTGGAGCAACACATTCAGGCTTACTGCGGCAATATGGAAACGTTTAATCTTGTGGCTATGGAAGTGTACTGCATGATAATGGCCAAAATGATAATCACTATTATTTTGATCAATGACGAGATCACAATTATTCATTGATTTTAGGAACAAAATATGTTTTATTTCACTTTCACATTTAAAATGAACAGAGTTGGGATGCACCGATATCGGATCAGATATTGGGCCGATACTGACTCAAGTAGCTGGATCGGATATCGATGACAATGGGGCCGATCTACTAAACATAATTTTATGTTTGTGTACTATATACATTATATACTGGAATTTTTATTCCTGTTTAAGTTTTGGCCAATTTGTTGCTGCATTAAAAAGGTTTACACTTAAATTGTAATTCCTGTTAATTTTGAAGATTTTTTACCAAGTTGTTGGTGTACAATTAATTATTTTAATAACAAATATCAATTCAGTACATTTATATATATATATATGTATTTGTTTGTTACATTTAGTTTTATAAAGTTAGAAAACCATGTTTAAGTCAAGTCAAGATGTTGCCTTACATATAAAATAACGATCCCAGTCTCTTCCACACACTGAGGCATACAGCTTATCGGTATCGGCCGATACCCTACACCCAGGTATCACTATCAGTATCGGGACTGAAAAAAATGGATTGGTCCCTAAAACAGAGCACCGCTCTCATTTCCATGTTGTGTTACATTCCTGCTAATATACAAATCTTTGCATCGAAATAAGACCGGTCCTTATTCACAGTGTATCTCCTTGAAGCAAAATAAAATTGTAACAAAACTTTTTACCCCAAATCAAATAAACAGAGCACTGCTTTGACTTTCACATTAAGCCACAGTATATTCCTGCTAATTAATACGTTTGCATCAAAATAAGACTCAAAATAAGGTTCTTCTTCAACTGAATTCATTGCATTTTACTCTTCTACTCTGGACTGCAGCCGCAACATTCAGGAACGTTTTTCACAGGCAGCGGCTGTAGGTTACGCGTGCAGCGGCATGACAGCTCCCAAAAAGTGAACCCAAAACATCTTGATCGCCCCCTGGTGGAGTTTTCTATGAGCAGAGCAAGCATTTAAATGTTTTTATTGCAGTCAATCACGTTCATTTAATTGTGCAAAACCAAAATCGTGATTGCAATTAATATTCGATTAATTGTGCAGACCTAAGTTGTAGCAACAAAATCCCAGAGGAATTTTGATGTGCGTCTCATAAGTCTGTCCAAATTCCAATTATTTAAAGAAAATGTGATAAAAGTCATAAAATCATTTAAAATGGGTTTTGTTAAGTTAAACTGGAATTGTTAGAGCAGTACTGTAAATCTGGATTTGTGTGTCTGCCTGAATGAACAGTAGAAGTGGTAGAGCTACGCAGTCAGCTGTTTATGCACACATACACAGACACACACAAACATTCCACTCCTATCGAGGGCCGTCCTGTCTGGCTGTGCAGCTCAGCAGAGAAGCAGAATATGAGAACAGACAGTCTTATTTTTCCATCTCCATGTAGTTGCCGAGGGTCATGCACACTGGACAGCCATCTAACCCCAGCGCATTACTGTGCAGTCAAACCAAATCAGACGTGTGTGCATGCTCTCATACTGTATGTGTGATATAGGGGTCAACTCAGTGCACGCTGCTCTGTACAGTATGAATTTGTGTGTGCTTGCGTTTGTTAACATACCGTGAACGTATTATGAAAGTGTGCCATGGAATGTGGGTTCATGTGTACAGTACGTTTCAGTGTGTGTGTGTGTGTGTGTGTGCACATGGAGCCTATCTACGTCCGTGAATAGATGCAGTATGCAGGAGAAAAGATGTGTAATGTGTAATGGGCCTTACTTTCCTATGGGGGAAATTACAGCACTGCTGAAATGTAGCTATACTAGAGAGAAACATTAGAAGCAAGAGGTTAGACAAAATGTGAAAAGTGAGCCAACATTTTGCATTCCAGTGGGAAGTGTCTAAACAGCAGCTCATTATGTAGTCTGCTCATTTGAAATAATGTTTAAAAGGTCTGCTAATCCCATCAGGTTTATTTGATTTGCCCTCATTTACATTTCATCCAAGTTGTCAGAGAGATGTTGATGCAGCCGTTTGAACTTGACACATTGTCATTTTGACAATAATTAACAGTCAATTGTGGTAATAACCTTCACTGCCAGGTTATGCCATTGGCAGAGAATGGCTCCACTCTGCCAATCATTTCAGGGGTTTGGTGCCACTTATATTTTGATATATTACTCTAGTCCAGATCTTGTTGTGTGCACATAAACTATGCATAATGCATTACAGTGTATTCTTTTTGTCAGTTTTGTTAGTTCACCTGGAAACTTATATCGTACAATTGTTCCCAGCTATTATATGACAATAAGTTAAGATAATGAGTTACATAAGCACAGATCCTGCTATTTATTTGAATCACATGTTATAAAATTTGAAAGACAGACCAGGTAGTAGAAGTTTGATAACCAATAGGGCTGGGACGATCCACCTATCTCCTAATTCGATACTGTCACGATACTTTGGTGCCGATTTGATATGTATTGCCATTTTTAAGTAATGCGATTCTACAAGTATTGCAATTCGATATTGTGATTTATTGCAAATTGTTAACTTTTTTTAACACTAGACCATGGAGAGAAGTTCAATTATACACTTAAATTGACTTTCGCTTTGGAAAATTGATACAGTAAAAATGTTTGATTTTGTGTCTGTATGTAGTCAGAGATGTCCTTAAGTCAAATATATCAGTCATTTTCAGGAATTATTTAATAAATTTTTTTCCAGCATCTCAAAAATCAAAGGATGAAGTAATTTTCCTCACAAATTAGTATTTTTTTTATTTACAAAGGACATGTAACATGTTTTATACTTTCCATTTATGTATTTTGTATACACTGTAACGTTTGTTAACACCTTATTTTGAAAACCAGATGTCATGACACATGTATACTTCCGCTAACTTCGCCAAGTCCGTCTCTAGCTCTCCTGTCAGCTCCGATCTCTTTATCCATCCATTGGCCGCTCCATCGGGGCCGTTTGAATGTATTTAACATAAATGTCAGTATATGGGTGCTCTACAGTTGTAGCGTTGGCTGATTTGACCACGGAGGTGAGTGATGGCTGGCTCGACTGCACGTTACCGCAATAAGATAACGTTTACTGTCCATGAAAGGGTTAGCATGCAGCTTTAAAAATGATGTCTAGCTCTGCTTTTCCTGGCAATGTTTGAAACCCAAAGTGTTCCCATACTTTACTGTATGTGTAGTGTTTACCACTCTCGCTTCGGCTCACACCGGCTTTTTTTGTTTTGGTTATTGAAGCGGATATGACGTCACGTTACTCATACTACAACAATATGTTGTACAATGTATAGTGTGATGGTTTCTTTGTGTGTGGTCTTTATTGGCATTGTCAACTCGGACCGCCAAGTCCGATCAAGCTGGCAATTGCATGCGGTGCAACGACCTACAATTGTACCTAAAGTAATGCTTCCTGGAATGCAACATATACTGTAGGTCTTTAGAATAAAAGCCTGAGGCCAAGTGGTATGTAAATATATGGTGATCCTGTCATCATAGTGCTGCTTCTCTGTGTTTTTAGGCATTACTGTATGTGTTTTTTTGTGAAAAAAGGAAGAAAAAGAGTCTTGCCTTGTGAAGTAGTTTTCTCTTACAATGTGTTTTGCGGTAATGCACATAAAGTAACAGCTGTCATCTTGTAGCAGTAGATATTGGGAGGGTTTCTTCTTGATTTAGTAGTTAGTATAGAGTGGGAGAAGATGAAAAAGATGTCCTTGACAGTCAAAAATGAGTACATGTTATGCACTTTAATCCAAGGAGCAACAGCATGTTTGTGCTGTGGCCTTAAGACACATGGTTGGATGTTTGTGGTTTATGTGCATGCTTTTTTAGGTTGTTATGCAATGGATAGTGACTGTAGTCTGAAGGGAATGCCTTTGGCAGAGTGAGACAGGAATGGTAGAGTGCATGCTCTTTCAGCACCACTATCTCATATCAGTTGAGCTGGGCTCCTGCCTTTGCCAGCTGCCTAGGGTGGAAATCCTTAGCGTAGTAACGATAAGCAGTCCTGCTTTCACATAATGCCAACTTTTGTGAGGTCCTGTTCTGTGCCCCACTATGCTGAGATATTTTCACAGTTGCTGAGGATACTGTGATACTATGATTTGTTATCAATGTTGAGTTAGTAGTTATAATTTCCAGAGAATTCAGAGGGTGCCATGATCTTTTATGGAGGAAAACAAATTTAAAATTCATGTGAAACAGCCATCAGATAACTCTCTCCAATTCGTCATAATGTCATGACCTGATGAGATAGATCCCACTGCATGACCACAAAGCATAATATTTAATAACTTCATGTTGACCGAATCCTTTTGTCTGCATCCCCCACGTATATTGCAATTTCGTTCAAAGATATTTTTTTTCATAACTAGCCCAATAGCATCATATGTAAGCTGTCATAACATTTTAGTGAGAATGTTGCACAAAAGGAATAAACAGACCACAGAAAAGTAAACGGGAGGCAACAGAACAAACAAACTAAAAAAAGCTCAATGCCTTGCAAGTTTTTGAACAGGTGTCAGCCTAATAGAACAGCTTTTCTCCCTCCAGGACAAAAAAAAAAGTTGTGGAATCAAATGTTGAGTCAAATACGACAGGCTTTGTTTCCTACTTTTTCTTTTTTTAGCAAATACAGCTTTTAAATGCAAATGCCTTTAGTTTCAGGCATTAATGTCCAGCAGGGACAGGTGCTAAGATTCTGTGGGCTGACTTCCCAAAACAAACCCAAGCTTCTTAGTTTACTTTTTAGGACACAACCCTCAGAGTGTAGATTATTACATTTAATATTTCAATGTGTATCTGAAATTATAGGTTTAATGAGCTCTTATTAAAGCTAATATTTCCATGGAACAATCATCCTATCTGACATCAGAAGCTGTTCAGTAAATGTAACCAGCGTTACTATCACCAGTGCCAATGGCGGGAATTTCATGAGGCTGGTACGTCTCTCCCTTCATCTGTCTTGGCAGGACATTAATGGGACCTGATGAGGTGTTGTCAGATACCTGCTTCGCCAACATCCACGCTAGGTGCTGCTGGCGCTTGTCATTGGCATCAAGTGTGATAGCCATGAAAAGAACCAGCTTGATCTGCCTGACTTGAATTTTGATGATAAATGGTCCAAGCAGCACAGGATTGTTTCATCATTCTCAGAAGTTTAGAAGTTGAATTTATTTTGTGAAAGGTTAACAAGGTTTCTGATATCTTCATTGCTACTTTGTGTAACACTGTTTAGGGGCCCCCAAAACAAGCAAATGCTGAGTGCACTGGGAGTCACTGTAATTCACTCACAAGCAATGTTGGAAGAGGTACTCAGATTCTTCACAAAATGTATTCAAAGTGTCAAAAGTACTTGCCTGGCATCTTTCCCAACATAGTAGTCTGGCTCCCTCACAAGGGTTACAAGATAAATCTGAGGGGTCGTGAGAGGATTACTGGGAGATGAAAGAAGAACAAAACACTTTTGATACGCACATTTGTAGTATTTTTTGGGATTTGTTTTTTGTGACATAATGATTGACCTCTTTTGCCCTCGAGATAGTTATTTAAATGAAACCTTCTGAGAGGTTTAGAGGGGAAATCACTTGTTGGTCGAACTGCTAACAACTCACAGACACAACATCTGAAACCTGTGACAGGCCCCAAGTAGACACTGCTTTTTTTCTATTGTATTTTATAAGCTTATCATATGTTTTTCAATGTAAAATCTTTATCTGCATAAGATGGAAATACTCAAGTAAAGTACACTTTGAAATTATACTTAAATGAACAGTGTGTAACATTTTGCAGGATTTATTAGATGAAATGGAATATAATACTCATAACTATGTTTTCATTAGTGTATAATCACCTAAGACTAAGAATCATTGTGTTTTTGTTAGCTTAGAATGAGCCCTTCATATCTACATAGGGAGCGGGTCCTCTTCACAGAGTCCGCCATGTTGCTCTGCCATGTTTCTACAGTAGTCCAGAATGGACAAACCAAACACTGGCTCTAGAGAGAGCCTTTAACCTTTTTATGTTACCTGAAGGCCACCGTAGTTCTCTGACACGCTTGTGAAACTGCGGTAGTGTGAGCCACAGACTACAAAACCATGGTACCGCCAGTCGCCGTCTGACTTCCGTTGCTCCTAAAGTAGTGTTAGGGCACTTAAATAAAATATACAAACTTCAGAATGTGAGTGATGTGGGACAAAGATTTCTTAAGCAAGGAAAAGGGTCAAGAGCTTTTAGCCTTCAGCTTTTGTAGATCTCAGGTGCCTTCACCTTAAATGTACCCAAACCTTTTCTCTCTCACTTTGTTTTTGGTCTCATAAAATACTAACTAAACACTAAACAGAAAGTCAAGCATGGGGCTTTGCCTTTTACCCTCTCTTTATTTCAGACCAAAGAGATTATGTGAAGTAGAAGCAGCATTTTCCATTACTGAAACTACAATAGCGTTTTTCCCCCTTACTCAATTATGAAAGAGATGGAAAAAGAAAAGGACCAAACACAGCAAAAGGAAAACAGAGGTTAAAAGAGAAGAGATTTTCATGTATCTCCTTCTGTCCTCTTTGGTATGTCTGTATAACGTGTAGCGTCTTTGATAGGGTCAATATGAGGTCACCGAAGAACATGACTAGGAATGTAATCACCTGTCTGCCAGATTCTTCTTCTTATCTCTGTCTAACATCTCTCTCTAGTTCTCTGTATTTTTTCCTCTCCTTTCTTTTCCCACCAGACTTTGTGATGAAACACGTCTTTGTTGTAAGTTCTCACACAGACAGAAAAGAAAGAATGACACACAGGGATGCACAGTGCATTGTGTCGTGGTGTAGACAGATAGATACAGAAACTCATCCTTTTGCATTAGCATCATCAAAGGGACTGTATACTGATGTGTTTGGCAGAAGGATAGCATATTGACTTTGTCCTTCAAATGACAGCCCTGACTCTTGTATTGGCAAGCATCTCATGCTCCATTTTGTGAACAGGACACTATGGGGTTTATGAACCAGTGGTGCATGGTGCATAGCACTGTGAGAGTGCACAGGTTGTGGTTACTGATTTTTGTCAAACTTTTGCTCAAAGACGGACAGAAGAATTGCAGCCCATTGGTGGGACGAAGGGTTGGGTTTAGAAGAAATATATTAGCTATGGCCAATTGGCTAAAACCTATGGCCTCCGCAAGGCGATTGCCTCATTAACGATATGGTTCCCTTATAGCATTGGGTTTAAATCCAAAATATTGCCAAATAGGCACTTTTGTTTTTTACTTTGACACCAAATCCTCTGCCATCATCTTGTCTGTCAACTCTCTCTCGCCCCGTGTGTGTGAAAGTGTTTGCTCTGACGCTTTCATTTTCAGTTTGTAGCATCCGTCTCCGACTATGTATTGATAACACGCTGCTGATAAGTGAAAATGAACTAGCCGGTAACACCAACTACCGCAGCAAGCCTATCTTCCACAAGACAGGTTGGGTAGTTTTGAGTGGGATCTCTGTGTGCATGCGTTGGTTGACAGAGCCACAGGAATAGCACAGGATATGACTGCACATTGCACAATTTGCTTTTGACACGGTTTGAGCAGACAGATAGAGCAAGAACAAAGCCAGATAATCCTTGACGCCCAAACTGCACTCTGCACTGCGTGAATGTTACTGGCACAGGCGCTTCTGTCATTTACTGTAGACACCGCCAAATTTACTGCAACTCACCAAAGTACAACATGGGCACAGGCACACACTGTTGTTATGAGATCAGCTCTTAAATGCTGCTCCAAGGTGGATACTTTCATCATATTGTTCAAGTTCAAGAAATGTGTATTGTGTTCATTCACCAGCATATAGATATATGCACTTTTTTGCATTTAATTTTCCCAATAAAGACTTAGTACTCTGTTTATTTATCAAAATTACTACAGTAATATACAGTAATACAACACATTGCATAAAAACACTGTAGCTGGATAATTTAAAGTAAATAGTTTCCATGTGCAACATGTTTCCCATACTTACCCTTATCTCATCGCTTAAACAAATGCTATTATAATGTGACACACAGTACTGAAGTGGAACAGTGTTGTGACGTTCTTGACAATACGCAGCCCTAATTTGCTTCATACAGCTACATGGTCTTTCTTTTCCTTATGAAGACATCAGAAATAATTTACCAGCTCCTTCAGTTCTTATTCAGGCTTTGCTGAGATAAGGCAGATGCTCATAAGACATTTATGAGCTCTGTTCTTTAAATAAAGAGAAACAATGAGAGTTTGAGTTTTCATTATCTTTGAAAACTTCTTATTTCATATTTTTTTAATTGAAAACTTTTCTTATGTACTTCGTAATACACACATGGCCACTTGCGCAGAAGGATTTCATGGTTACCCTGATAAATAAAGCAATGAAACCCAGCCAGGAGTCGAAGAGAAGATATTAAACCACAGCTTGGAAGGAGAGGGAATGTAAAAGAGAATGGCAGAGAGAGATTTGGACTTTGCAGATGTCGGACATAGTATGCATATCAGAGGAGCTGTCATATTCAATAGCATATAAGTCCATCATTATGCATAATTTCTCAAAAGCCGTGTTAGACTGGAAACATGCTCCACTGGCATAGCTCATAGAGTGAAAACAGCTAAAGGGCAGGAAGAGAAAGACATGGTTTGATCAGTGGAATGTCTTCAAAAGTGAATTTTACCAATGAGAAATGTTTTTAATGTCAAACTGAAAAACTGTATTTTCTGAATTTTCAACCAAAGGCACATACAACTGTTTCCCAGGAGTTTCCTTTGAAAACTCTAGGTATGTCTGAGGGCATCCACTTTGTGGAAATGAACAAAGGAATACGGAGTTACTGGAAATAAAAATTGACAATCTCAACAAGTAACTATTAAACCCTTCACTGGTATTCACCCGTATGTCTGTGTGTGACATGCCTACATACACTAGACACAAGCACAGAATGATCAGTGGCAAGAAACAATGTTTTCATCCCACACTTTTAATCTTTCTTTATTGCTATCAGGTGACATTCTTAGTGACTGTAAAACAAAGAAAAGTGCTGTTCTGCTTTGAAACCAGGTAAAACTATAATTATGTCATTATGTTACACGTATTTAGTCTAACTGCTTCTAGTATCCATCACAAAACTGTTATTGTTTTCCAATAGTGCTAAGCAGATGCTATGGATGATTTCTCAATCTGGTTTTCTCATAAGTAACTAAGCAACAGGAGTGGTGCTTGAAATGACTCAATGAGAGGGGAAGGGAGACGTGAAAAGAAGAAGTAAAAGGAAAGAGGATGAGAGTAGTTTGTAGTGTTGTTACTATCCCAAAATTTGGACTTTGATACGATACCCTGCCTAAATATCTCGATACCAATACTGAAACGATACCGCGGCAAAAATCGAAAACATCTGGAAAAGTAATGGAATAATAGATGACAGAACATGGAACTTTTTATTAATTAAAAATGTAAATGTAAAAATGTATTCATTAAAAAATGCAGTAATCTGATGTCCCCTAAACTTAAGTTTATGTGATTTCTCTGATAGTTAATTATATTTGCATTTGTTTTTTTTTGATAATGCACACATATTTACATTTCATCTGTATTCTTATTTAAATTTTTCTTATAACTTATTTATGCTTATATACATTTCTATTCTAAAATGGAACAACTGTAATTTCCCCAGGGAGTCAATTAAGTGTTTCTGATTCCGATGTTACTTATTAAACAGCGTTTAATAAGGCTTTTTTATTTATTTTTTAAATAGCGCCCCCGCTGGCGCCTCAGTAACAGTTCAGACGGAGAGTGTTACTGCAGCACAGACGACGGTGAGAGGCTTCCAAAAACGAAAACCCACAAAACGATAATAAATTCAGTTGAAGTTCTGTAAGAAGTTGATGAGATAAAAGCTGTTAAAATCAGGAAGACACCTCAGTACTGTAGAAAGCGCTGTGTTGTGTCGAAGTGGTGTGAAGAGAGAAGAGTCACTCTCACCGACTGCATTTCCTCTCCGTTCATTTCACGTTACAGACACAAAGGATAAAATAATACTTTAACACGTGCTCTTTGGTGGATTATGTGTTTGTCGAATTACAGGAGACGCTTGGACACATTCAGAAAAGATGGTGAATCTAATGTTATCGGTACATTTGATCAGTAATTAGAGCCGCCTGTTATTTCCTTGATCGACGCAACTCACGGCTCGTATTAAACACTGTCATTCTTAAAGTACCGGTTATATTAAAAAGGGGTATCATATCATTTTCATCGGCAGGGTATCGCGATTCCTTTCTAGTATTGGTATACCGTGCAACACTACTTGTTTGCAGAAAAAGGCTAAAGCAGTAATTACATAGATGGTGATGGGAAGATCGGTATATATGCGTTAGAAGGGTCGAGAGGTAGAGATATGTAGCAGTAAGATATGAACTGTATTTTCTTATAATTTTCTCTTTTTATATACACAGACATATGTAATTTCTGCAACACTTAAATGTGATTCCAAGTCATGCCAATAAAAAAAAAGTTGAAGTTGACATTCGAAAAGGATAGGAAGAATCATCCTTGGTGCAAACAGACATTAGAGTCAACATTAGAGAGGAAAGGAGTAAACGGCCTCGGTAGCCTCTCAGTTTTACACAGTCTGACAGCTAAATTGGCTGAAATTGCAGCAATATAAGCTCTGTAACGTGTGCTTGACAATTGCTGATTGAAATTGAAACTCTGTGCCAACAATGCATCATAACCATTTTTCTATATCAAGGAAGACCAAAAAAAAAGAATAAAACTTGATAAAGTCACAGATTTTTGTAAAAGATTATTTTAAAAAAGATGTTCATATAGCATCAGTAATGCCAATGAAATTATGAGATTTGACAGAAAGGGTGAGCGGGAAATTGATAAATTCGTACGGAGGTAAAAAATAAAACTGTGAAAATGTCTTTCATTTACTTTTGGTTTGTTTATCATCCCTCCATGGCTTTGCTGATTACCATAGTGTTTATTAAACCTATTTTGGATTAAATTATGCTAGCCTCTGGAGTAGCTTTGTCCTTTCTTTCTCCTCCCTTTGTTTACTGCCCAGTGGGTGTAAACAGGTTGAGGTCTCAGAGGGCGCTAAATGGGGAAATCTGGTGTAAATACCTGGCAATTTATTTAGTCACTTTTAGTTAAATGTGAACTTTTCAGAGCTCTTTTTTTTCCAACAGTTGCCATGGAGCCAAAGTTGGCGATGTGACTGGTTTGCAGGGGGAGGTAAGACGTAGAGAGAAGTTTGAAGTGAGAAATGAGGAAATGAAAAAGGAAAGTTAAAAAGATCTGAGGAGAACTGAGGGCAATTACAATGAATAAGTTATTAACGGATTAATACTGAAATAGACGAATTAATATTAAAATGATAAGACATATGAATATATTGTGTCAGTCTGCTCTACCATTTCACAAAACAGAAAAAAAGAAAACCAAGCAGAGCGTTTCTGCAGAATATCTTAAGTGTATGAGTGAGAAAATCTTTGAAAAACCTTCCAAATCGTGAAGGAGCAGGCGTGATTCATCCAACCACATCATTCTTACAGTGCATTAACTATACCTGCGGATTATATGACTACATTGTGTAAATAGCCATTGACGACACATTTATAAGGAAGACGAAAGGGAGGAAATAACTTAAGAAAGATGTTTTACCATGGTGAAAGTACAACCTAAGGCAACCCTGCCAGCAATACAAACCAAACTAAATAGAAGTTGACGTGTTTTCAGACTGCTGTCGAAGATGCCGCTGTGAGCAAAATGTAAACGTACGCACTTCAACTCCAGGTCTTCTGTTTAATGGGATCCACACCAGATGAAAGAGGTGGTGATGAGTCACAATAGAAGCAGACATGGACTGCAAGTTTCTTAAAAGAAGATTAAAACAGAGAGAGATAATACAAAGAGTATATCTAGAAAACTAAAAATATATATTCACATACAATCACATGGCATTGTTGAACAGCTGCAGGCCACAGAAAAAAAAGCTGTGTGAAAAGTTCAGTCAGCCAACATGTGCACACAGCAGATGTTAAAGCAAATCCATTATTCTACCTTTAAATTTTTCATATCATCATGGTCACCAAAGCCAGGGATTTCTAAATCCCATCTTTAGGGTTGGGTACCAAACTCATTACTTTTAATGGTACCAACAGAATTATGTCGGTACTACCGAGTACCAATTTACATTAAATCAATCTGTGCCAAATCGCGGTACCTGAGAGCGCATCTGGGTGAGAGAGTGAGACTACGTCATCCCTGCAGCTTGTTCTAGTCACAGTCAGTCATGGCAATGGCGAGCTAAAAGCAAGTGTGGTTACACTCACTCGACGCTTGCTGCAATATTTGTAATGTGAAATGCAAAGCTGGCCAGAGCAACACCTCTCACTTTGGCTTTCTCCAAGACACACACGTCAGTGTTCTCGCGCTATACCCTGGTGATAGACTGTGAACAGGCCATTACAAGGCAACCATATAACTTAAAGGGTAACTTTGGTATTTTTCAACCTGGACCCTATTTTCCCATGTTTTTGTATCTAAGCTACTAATGGGGACAACTAGATTTAAAATTGGTCCAGTGTTGAGGGAGAACGCTGTAGCCGCTAAACAAGCTGTAACGTAATCATTTGGGGCAAGCTGGCACCATCAGTTTACATCCACTAAAAGTGCTTGTTTTTGCCACTGACAGGCTCAGATTTTTATTATAAGCGTCATTATGGAAAGGACCCTACAGAGAAATGAAACATTTTTCTTACCTTTTGCTTGATCTGGTCTGTTTGTTATTGTGTGTCTCACTCGGAGAAGTCTCGTTCTGAAATTTTGCGTTGCATCCATATTGTAAAAATCCTCTAAATATTCAGCCATGACATTGAAAAGCTTTTAGATAACACTAAGCTACGCTTTCTGTACTACAACACAACAAACCTTGACAACACCGGTGTCCCGTGGCACTCCTCTCTCCTCTCATTAACATTTCCACAGTTGTCTTCCGGCAACAAGTCACATGACACAATGACAGATAGCGAAACGTAAGAAAATGGTTTTATTTCTCTGTAGGGTCCTTTCCGTAATGTCGTCAGACACTTTTGATAACAATCAGAGCCTGTCTGTAGCAAAAACAAGCACTTTTAGTGGATGTAAATTAACGGTAACAGGTTGCCCCGAATGATTACATTACAGCTTGTTTCGCGGCTGGTAGCTGCAGTGCACTACTGGACCGATTGAAAAAAATGTTGTCCCTATTAGCCACATAGACACAAAAACATGGGAAAATAGAGTCCATATTGAAAGATACAGTTATCCTTTAAGTTATATGGTTGCCTTGTAATGGCAGCAGAGAACCCATTTTTCGGGGTGTACACATGGGATGCCGGTGAGGGATCATTTCTCTGTTGCTGAACTAGCAGCTACAAGTGGTTGCTTGAGACACCTGCTCAAAAGCTGGGATCTTGGGCACATAGAGTGAACTTGTAATTTCCACATCTTCTTGTGTTAGTATTTCTTTATCCGTCACTTCACTAGTTTTAGCCAAAAGACTGCAGTTAGAAATTACAGCAGCTCGCTGGCTGAGCCTTGGTTCAAATATAGTAGTGTTATATAACAGTAGTAGTGGAAACAATGTGATTACTGACCAGTTGCATGTAAACGACGCAGGTTTTACTGTAACCCGGTTATCGCAGAGCATGTAAATGCATTCTACCTTAACTTGATTTCTCCCCATAACCTGGTTTCTTGTATGTACATGTAAATTTAGAGCTTATCTCCTCCTATTTTTAATCTGGATTTCTTCTCTCTTTTCTCCTTTCCTTTCTCTCTGTTGCTGTCCCTGGCAATCCCCCAACCAGCTATACTGTAATACACAGTCTGTACAGCATCTCAAGATTCAGTTCTTTCTGCTCTGTTTATGCATGTGTGAGAGCAAACCTGTGTCTAGGTTTAGAATAGAGTGATTAATATTGATAGCAGAGAGATATTTTTAAATTTAGGTACTTTTCAGCATCTGAGTGGTGTCTGAGCTTGTCTTTGGTGGTTTTAAGCAAATATATATGTGTGTGTGTGTATGTGAATCCATGTGGAACAGTCTACCCCAATTATACAATATCAACCGTATACTCGACATGTCAATGTTTTTTGTTTCTCAAAGCCAAACTCAGCACCTCTGTCATGTCCCGGCATCTGTTTTCTATTCCTTTCCTCTGTTAGTCTCTCTTGTTTACTTTCCAAAGATATTCAACTGCATAATTTTCAAAGTCAAGGTCGCCAGCTCGGGGGACAAACAGCAATGGAAAGCAACATCAAACTCACCTTTCTTTTTTTTGTTCTAAATGTGAATAAAGAAATGCTTTACAGGAGGAACTACAAAGCATTAGAGAACAAAGTTAATCACTGTGGGAGAATGCCAGGGGTTGATAAATGGAGACGGAAATGTAAGCACAACATCAGCTATTTGTTTTCTTTGTTGTGTTCTTTCCCTCCTTTGTCCTCATTGTTCTCTTTCTCTCTTCCTTATATCCCTGCTCTCTCTGTCATGTCTCTCTTCTCACCCTGCTCTCCAGTCTCCACTGCATTTCCCCTTGTATACTGTCACTTTTTTTCTTTCTCTCTATCCCTTTGTCTTTCTCCCTCTCTCACCAGCTCAGCTCTCTCAGTGAAATTCTATTTGTGAGGTGTCAGAGGTCCAGGCAAGCTGGGTGTGAGCTGAGAGAAAGTGTCACAGCAAACAACACAAAACAGAAGAGATTGATTTAATGTTTATCGCAAAAGTGCAGTGGCAGTTGAGAAAATTGGTGTAGGACTGCAGAGCTGCACAACAAGAGAGGCATGTCTAAAGTTTATATCATCGTGAGCATATAGCGCTAACCCAATGTGCTTATACAAGTTGTTTCAATAACAATTTCCATCTCTTCAGCAGCTACTGAGAGTCTGGAGAGGTTGTTTATTTTCCATTGCTATGGTGTTTGGCAGTAACACAAGCACTGATCTTATTTAGAGGTTATCATTTGTTTACGGCATCATTTCACTTCTAATAGTGAGAAAAAGTGAAGTCATTGTATGTGTGCATAATATTCTCTGCTGTGTGTGCACAAATGAAGTGGTGTGTCTGCGAACACCTCAGCTGTGTGTGCATGTTTGTGTGTGTATGGCTATATGGGGGATGAAGTGTTTTATACGGTCTTCAGTGTCCATAGAGAATTGTAGTGACAGCAGATAATTCTTTTAGAAGAGTCCATTTAAAACGAAGCACAGAGGAATCAAGCCTCGTCACAGCTTTCAGGAGCGACTAAATATAGTCATCCAATAGACACCCTATCACAGTTGAACACTCACAAAACCACTAGCCGGTCTGCTTGAACCTACATCATATCCCGTCAATATTCACACTGTCACTACTCAACATTTTTTAATTCATCAATCTTGAAGTTGCACTTTTGGGGCTGTGATGCTCTCAAAATGCTTTAGAGATGATTACCCTTATTTCTAACTTCTAAGGTTTTTTGGACATTAAGGCATTCATTTTATTGAACCACTTATTCCTATTGAAGGTGGCGGGTGTCTAAATCCTATTCTAGAGTGAATCCAGTGAAATGATTAGGTTAAGGAAACACTAGTCCTGTGAAACACTCAAACTCACATCTTGGGCAACTTTGAGTTTTCAGGTCAATTGGACAGTGGAAGGAAACTTGTGTGAATGCAATGTGAACATGTTAAGTCTTTATTACGGTAAATGGGGCACCATTTAAACCAAGGATCCACTGACCCTAGGGATTTTGTCCAACCTCTGTATCGAATGTATGAGCAGCTTTAAACAGACACAACTAAAATATTCTCCTTGTCACACAGTATTACATTTTATATAGGTGTTAAAGGGAAACTTTGGTATTTTTCAACCTGGACCCTATTTTTCCATGTTTTTTGTGTCTAAGTGGCTAATGGGACAACAATTTTTGAAACTGGTCCAGTATTGAGGGAGTATGTTGCAGCCGCCAGCCGCTCAACAAGCTGTAATGTAATTGCTACGGGCAACCTGGCACCGCCAATTTACGTCCACTAAAAGTGCTTGTTTTTGCCACTGAGAGGCTCAGATTGTTATAAGTGTCTGATAACATTATGGAAAGGACCTTGCAGAGAAATAAAATGTTTTTCTTACCTTCCATTTAATCCTGTCTGTTTGTTATTGTGTGTCTCGCTTGGAGAAGCCTCGTTCTGAAATCTCGAGTCGCATCCACATTGTGGAAATCATCGAAATATTCAG
The DNA here is from genome assembly GCF_043250625.1 of Sebastes fasciatus. NCBI lineage: Eukaryota > Metazoa > Chordata > Actinopteri > Perciformes > Sebastidae > Sebastes > Sebastes fasciatus. Next base: position 13,441,207 of record NC_133800.1, on the reverse strand, counting down.
CCATGACATTGAAAATATTAAAGATTAACACTAAGCTACGCTTTCTGTAATCCAACACAACAAACTCTGACAACGACGATACTAGTTCACATTCCCACCGTTGACTTTCGGCAACAAGTCACATGACACAATAACAAACAGAAAGGCAAAGGTAAGAAAAACATTTTATTTCTCTGTATGGTCCTTTCCATAATGTTTTCAGACACTTAATAACAATCTGAGCCTGTCAGTGGCAAAAACAAGCACTTTTACTGGATGTAAACTGACGGTGCCAGGTTGCCCCAAATGATTATGTGACAGTTCGTTTAGTGGCTGGCGGCTGCATCGTTCTCCCTCAATACTGGACTAATTTCTAAAATTGTTGTCCCCTTTAGTTACTTAGACACAAAAACATGGGAAAATGGGGTTGAAAAATACCAAAGTTACACTTTAAAGGCCCAACAATGTGACTTTGAAGCTAAATTAGTAAAGCACTTTGAAGGTAGATGAGTGACTAATGGTAAGTAATGGGTCCCCAGAATGGCCTTTGCTGTTGGCTGACTGGTGCAACTCTGAATAGAATTCACAAGAATACTGGTATGCACACTAATGAAAAGAAAACGTCTCTCCTACAGTGCAGAATCACTTAGAGCAGCAGTTGTGGCAGTATGCATAGTATGATTTGAGCTTGTACCTCAGAATGCAGCTCATCACTCAGTGGCCAGTGTTGTAGCAATTTGAGAATAGGTAGTGACATATTCAGGTCACAGTTGTTAGCAGTGAATAAGGTATCGAGTGCTGTTCGAGGTACTCGTCACTCAGTGGGAATGGGTTGTTTGTCTAAAGGATAATGTGAGATTGTACATATTCACGTGTAAGAAAAAAGGACTGCCTCACCCACCAGGGAAGATTCCATCAATCAGTGACAGCGCTGTTATTATGAAGTCTTTGTCTCTAGATGGTTATTACGAAGTTTTTGTCTCTAGCCATCCATCCGAGATCTGTCCTTGAACAGCACATTGTCAGACAAGTTCGGGTCTATCAAACGGTGTCATTCATTTTTGCTCACCAGGGAAGCAAGTTTCAGAGGAGACAGTGGACACTGTTGTAGGTGTGTTCTCAGCCTTTAACCCAGCTCCTATATTGGTCACATGTCTTTATGTAAGGTTTTGGCTTGCTTCTTTTATTTCTGTCTTTCAGTGACAGCTTGTCCATCAGTTGTGACAGTTGGAGTGCACTGCTTTGATTTTCAAGTTGGCAATCTAAATGTCACCGCATCTGTCTTCATAGTCCCATTAGAGTTCACGTTCCACAAGTTTCGACCGCAACTTTGATGAATTTTGACAGTAATACACACACACACACACATACTCCCAAACAGATAGATTAGTTACAGACATGCACATGTATATACAATATAAAATCACAAGATAGAGATAAAAGACAACAATTGTGACTTCATTAGTTTACAGTGGAAATGTTGGCATGTTTTGACAAAAGGTATCAACTCAGAGTGAGCCGTTGTCACAACTTTGAAATGATGTATTGCTGGACTGAATCTCCTTTTAAATGTAGCATTACCCTGCTGATAAACCAAACTTCTGTGAGGCTGTGCTGTGTGCAGCCCCAGACATCCCCACAGGACCAAGTGTTTACTGAAACTGTCACATTAAGATCGTTCCAACTCGAGATTAGAAGAACTCTGTTCTCCAGCTGGGCTATTGAACTGCCACTTTGTGTGTACGTGTATGTCTTTGTAGATGTGAAAGCAGGAATGTGAGTGTGTTGTTTTGTACGTTTCACAGAGCTGGATATTCAGCCATCTCAACATAGATTTTGTTTCCAATACAATGGAAATAATTAAGTAATAACAATAAAGTTGTACAAAGTATACAGGTATCCTAGCAGCAGTATTTCGTACAAGTTGTAGTTTGCTAAAAGTTGATTTAGGTATACCGGAGACAAGTGTATTGCAATAATCAACAAATGCACAAAGAAATGTTTCAGCATCAGCCATGGAAAGAATGGGATGAATCTTGGCAATGTTTCTGAAGTGGAAGTATGCAGTCTTAGTGATATTGTTGATATGTTTTTCAAAGGAAAGATTGGGATCAAATAGGACACCAAGGTTTGTAATACAAGAGCTTTGTGAAATTGTGGAACCAGCTATTTGTAGAGTGAGATCACAGAATTTATTTATAATCTGCTTTGTACCAAGAATTAGCATTTCAGGATTTAGAATTGCAATGCATAATGTTTTTATTGACATAATTGTATTCATTTACTTTAATGGGGATAGTTTAACTTAGTTTCTTGCTACATTGCATTGCAGAATGATCTCTGAATGGCAAAAGCTGTGTTTTTTTTAATGTTTATTGCTATTTTTTTCATCCAGCTCAAATATTTTTCAACTTTTGCTTATTTACACTGTCTCTTAGCGTATGCATGCATGTGTTTGCGTAATTTCCTGGGTGCATGCCTGCCCGTCTCTATGCTTGTCAGAGCCAGAGGGATGACTGGAGTTGGCAGCATCTCCATCTTATTACAGGGCTTTTGATTTCACTACAGAAGCCAAATGGGACAGGAGATGCAAGAAAACGTGCAAGGCAGTGAAAGAGAGAGTGCATGTAATGTGGCTATCGGCTAAATGACAAAACAGTTTGATTAACCACTTCAGTCTGTTTCTGTCTCTTTGTGTAAGGCTAGCTGTTCAGTTTGTTTGTAGTTTCTGGAGAGGTTGAGGGAAGGAAGGAAGGCCTTCCTGTTTAGGTCACATCTGGAACACAGATACAGATAACCCCGTGTTTTGCCTCACACACTTCAGACACCCACACTGAGGAGATATTTATTCATGGTAGATGGCAGTTACAACTCTCCAGAAACAAAGACAGGCCTTTTGTTATTGAAATTGATATGCTTATCAGCTGTTGCTGAATGGGAAGTGGTTCTCATTTTCTGTACAAAGAAACACAGATGAAGCCTTGATTTCACCAACACGTCCTTATACCTAAACGACAGAATAGGTCGTTTCCAAAGACTCCCAAAACGACATATATGATCGTTCTATTTAAGGTTGTGAAACGGTCACAAGGTGGCACTTTTAAACATGTGACCATTCTAAGTGTATGCTATATTTCAAATACTTTCATTGCTTTATCTTGCTGTCAGACAGCCCTTTCCGTCGGGGAACTGCACTGAATGTGAAACTTATCTATGCTCTCTTCAAAGCCATCAGACTGACAAAAACATTATACATATAGCTAAGTTTCACTTTCAGTTCAGTTCAGAAAATATTCTAAATATAGCATACACTTAAACTGATATTGATTTTTTTTCTTTTTCTTTTTAGGTAGCTCATACAACCCCACTTCAACCCCCCCCCCCCCCCCCCCCCCAAACTATCCATTTAATCATAATGATACTGTAGAGCTGTTGAATAGGAGTCAATCTTTTTTCAAGTTTTTGTGAATTATTTCTTAAGGACTTTAGATTTTTTTTATATCTGCTTGCGTCTTACACTCTTGAGTTTTTAGGCCTGCTTGGATTTGAATGTGAATGTCAGTGTGAACTTGTGCAGAGTTCTTGTTTATACAGTACAGACTGAACCTACATACACTGACAGACTTTGATACGCTGTTAATCAGATGGATAATTTGGATTTATTACAAGTCTTATTTTCATAGTTTTGGCCATGATTTCTATTGATTTTGATAATACTTACTAAAGTAACTGTTGAGTTGTGCGAACATGGCAACATCACTACACAAAGTCTGACAGGACAAGACATTTAGACAGTACAATGATGTTGGTACCAATCAGAATAATGGCTAAAATTCTAAAATTAAGACCAAAGTTGTTAATATCCTTCAACTACAAGAAAACAGTGTTTGCTTAAAATGAGACATGAATGGAGAAAAATGAGCAGACTTAGAAGAAAAAGAAAAGAAAAGAGAACGAAGCTTTGAAGGGAAGATGTGCAGATGGAAAATTATTGTAAATAGAAAGTAACATAACTTAAATACAGTAAAACTGTTGTTTCACACAGTGTTATATTTCATTAATGTTTGAATGAAACAAACCACAGATAAGGGAACCTAAACAGAACAAAGGAAACATGAGAAAGCAGAATTTAATGTGGCCAATCACAGTAGGACTAAGCAGACATAAAAAAAAAACAGAGAACATGAAAAGGTAGACTGAAACAGAGCAACCAAAAAAAGAAAGATCAGATCAAAGGAGAAATCCTAAAGCAACTGGAGATAAGACAGCGGGTGACATCTATGTGGAGATGGATGCTAAGAAAGAGAGCCATACTTGCCAGTGCGGGTCCCTGCATTCTGATGCAGATAAAAGCAGGCAGGATAGACAGAGCGTAGATGAGCTAAAGATAGGCAGATAAAACCAAGGATCAGAGAATGAGGGGTGGATAATAAACTGAAAGAAACATATGGGTAGAAAAAGGATATACTATGTCAGGAACAGAGAGATAAAGACATCAGTAAACAAAAGAAGATGGATTCAATTGAGCAGGGAAGGATAGGGGGAGAGTGAGAAAGAGAGACATAGTGTATATGAAATGAGGCAGCATACTCAGCCATAATGATCAAAGTAGATATTGGCTGTAATGGTGGACATACTTTCTTTAGTCATCATATAGACAGTGCTGTGCTGACATTGAGTTTGCCTGCACCTGTGTGTGTATGTGTGTGTGTTTGTGTGTGTGGGCGGCCTTTCATGCAAACTGTTTAAGGGTCTGCTGTGAGCATGCAAAAGATAAAAGTGAACAGAAGCTGCCTAACAGTTTGTGTAAAACTATCTAAAGATTGAGCTGAGATATGCAAAATGCTGCCATATGTACTTCCCAAAGGAGATGTAACAGCTTCAGCTCAATCATTACGCTAAGTTAGATACAAAATCATGGTCAGGTTGTTATGAAGTTAGCCTTTTTTGGTGTTCAATTGTAAGTAAACAACACCAAGTTGACAAAGGAGAATAAAAGAAAGGGTAGGAGTAGCACACATACTATAGATTAGAGTTTCACTAAACAGTTCAGAGAGGAAACACCTTTGGTTTTATTTAAATGGTTAGATCTAAGCTGATCTCATAACCATTCAAATAATATTTGTTTTAAACTTTCCTTGCATTTAGGCAAACTCCGGATAAACTCAGAATGGCTTTGTTTCGGCGAGGTTCCCTGTTGTTTGCATATATATGATTTCTGATAGACTGCTCTTGAATATGTGTGTTGGTTTTCATTGCATGAAAACTGAAGGCTTCTTCTAAGTCTATGTGGGCTATGAACCTGTTGAAAATGATACTGAAACTTTTTTTTCAAGTTTGTAACAGATTGTTAAATGCCAGAATTTATATATTCACTTCATTTGAGTCTATGCAGAGGTAGAAGGAAGTTGCCGTAAAAAAGTTAACAAACATCGCAAAAAAATCGTAATATCAAATTGCATTCTTGTAGAATCGCAATACTTAAAAATCTCAATGGATATCGAATCAGCACCCAAGTATCTCGGTGGTATAGAATTGGGAGATAGGTGTATCTGCCCAGCCCTACTAACTTAGTGATGTTACAAACAGATAGATGGATGGATAGACATAGTTCCCAATGTGTACAAAGTATTATCATCCTTTGTTTAAGATTTAGATTTAAGCCACATTTCAAATTATGGATGACTCCTGTGAATATGCTTTGCTGAAATTCAGCAGGCCTTGAGGAATTGTGACTGTTGCTGCAGCTCACAGCTGTGACCCACGGGTCTTTTTATAACAGTTTCCACTTTTCACAGGAAAACCCACTGTGATATTTAGGGTCATGGAGAAGGCTGCCTATTGACACAAATCTAGAGTCAGTGTGTCCTCTCTAAACACTTTGAAGCCACTTTACTATCTCCCCCACTTACCTTTATAACGTAAATAATCATGGCTGTGTTTGATGTCCACATATGACTCATGACCAGATATTTCTATCTTCACACGTCATCTGGTTCACAATCTGCTTTCTTTATTATTTGTTTCTAGAGAGCGCAATTTGTTATTTGTCTTTACTTGTCAAACTTAGAATCACACCTAATTATCCTTTATCAAAAATAATGTGCTTCACAAGATAAAAAGAGAAGCTATAGTATTTCTACATTTTGCCCAGGCTCTCATTTGCAGCTGGCTTTGAATAAGCTGTCTACTCCCCATACAAAAATAGAAGACTAACATGTAATCAGCGAGAACAGAGTCTGTGTGAGCGCATCAACACTTTCATTTAACATCCATTTGCACCCTCAGAGTAATATTGATTCACCATCAATGTTCGATGTTATTTCAATCAGTGTTATTCACTCATTGATTAAACATCAAATTAACACTGACACAATATAAAATCAACACTGCTTTATATTCAACCCGGTTCTGTGGTAACCTGCCAGCAAAACAGAACGTCGATATCAGCTCTTTTCAGCCTAGTGCTAAATTGGGCTGCACTTGACAGTGCTAACAATCACCAAGTCAAGAAATGAAAAGAAAACCAACCAGACAGTAAATAAAATGCATTCTAGATGTCAATTCAGTTTTACATTATGTGCAATCAAATCTTAAATAAAAGACTTATTTGAATTCATTTGGTTTATTCGACAGCAGCTTCTTCTGTGACTTGTTATGCTGGACATATTTGCAGCCCCACTTAGTCTGAGATGACATTGACTGGAGATTAAACATGGATCAACATTAATGAGAGTATAAAACACATTACTAAGTGTGTAATTCTCCTTCAAGTCAGTCTTGTGTACCAATCAAAATAAATGAAAACATGAAGATGGTCAGGGGAACATTACATGTTTTCCTCTGGATCTCTGGAGAGAGTGCCATTAATGTTAAACCTACATAATATTCTGTCTGTAAAAACAAATTCACAAAAATAATCCCCAGCTATTAGAACCAAGCAATTTAAGCCAGGTGATAGTAAATATACAGTAGATCAGTCAGTTGGTCAGTTAGAAGACCAACAAACTGAACCAGGACAAATACATGTCAAAACGGGATTAAAATGGACTTAAAAAGTGCTTAAATGCGCAGTGGCTTCTAAGAAACTAAAGTAGCTGATGATAGCTCACACTTTTAAGGTAGTAACAATGCATCTTCAGCGAATACTTTTTACTCATCTTCCTCTTTACAGTTTTTAAGATAATTTTTTGGGCATTTTCACCTTTATTTGACAGGGGACAGTGTAGAAATGGGGGAAGGGAAGATCCCAAGGCCGGAATCGAACCTGGTACATATATATATGGCATGCGTTTATATGGCATGCGCTGTAACCACTCGGCTACCAAGGCGCTCCCTTCCGCTGCACAGTTACATGATAAGTACTCCCCCTAGCCAGCGTTGTCAATAGCGATACTGTGGCATCTTAATCATACACGTCCACAGAGAGAAACGTGAGTACGGCTGCCCAGCAACATATCCACTCCAAAGTGAAAGCTGAAAGAGAGACGGTGTGCAGGGGGAAAAGCCCTTTATCCGGCCATTACCTCCTGGTGTGTTCAGAGCAGCAAAATGAAACCAAGGCAGACTGGCTGGAACTGTAAACAATAAAATATCTCAAATCTGGATTTCCCATTCATTCGATTTCACATCATGAGTCCTTAAAACTATTCCATCTTGTGACTTAGTTAGTGTCAAACTGGAGAGACAGACCTGGGACCCACTTTGAATCTGTGGTAATATTTAACAAACATTTTGGTCTCAAACGTAATGAAACACCATAAATGCAACAGAGTGTAGCCGACACAATATGCTGAGAGAAAATTATGGCCACTGAGTCTGCCTGGTAATATATGGACTCCAAAATGAAAACCAGTAGACTGGGGAAATTACGTTCCAGTAAATATTTGTCACAGTCTCCTAAAAGAACTTCACAGAAATTGTGAGGCAGTACAGATTTTGAGAACCATATCACATCTGGGCAACCCTTGATGCTATTAGGGCTGGCCCTAATGCTTGGAAGCTTCGACCATTGCCATGGTACCGACCTCAAAATCAGTATTAGAAGACTTTGGGTTTTTTTTGTTGATGTTTTTTTATATACATGTATATAAGTATGTAATAATAAAGTATAAATCCCCCCAAAAAAACATGAAATAAGGAATAATCCCACAACATTATTCATTATTCTTATTCAACAGTCATTATAATTAGTTATTCTCAGACAGATATATCACTGTTTTTTATGTGTAGAGGTGCGTGTACAGCAGTGCGGGATTGGCACTGAAATGGGGAGATGGAGACCGACAGACAGACGGAAGAACACGTTATGCCAAGAAACTTCAAATACCTTCAAATATTTCTCACCAAACCTTCGAAGCCCAAAAAATGGTATTCGGGACAGCCCTAGTTGTTATATTCCTTGTTAGCGGAACACAGCAGTGTCTTTAATAATACAACAAAACAGTGATGGTACTGTATAGTCAGAATAATATTATTTTAGCAGAATGATTGGTTCAAACTTTCCACAAGTTCGAACTTTTCTTCTTTACCTCAGTCAAAGCTAGAAGGGAGAAAACTATTAATAAAGAACAAGCTCTCATTAGATTGAATGTCCTAATTTTTAGAATATGTAGTTAGGCAATGAGACAAGCAGCTGATAAAACAAGACACTTGTATTCTCTGCGTTTATCATAGTTTGTAAATGTCATATTATTTACACAACCAGTCAGTAGATGTTCAATGCAGATATGGTAAATCTCATGGTAGCCGCAGAACCATCAGTGTGACGGTATATAATGATAATTACAAAGTAGTTATATAAAAAAGGGATTCAATCTCCTTCATATAGATTTACCATATAGAAATATCGATAAAGAGGAGAGTTGTGGTATTGTCCCTTTAGCAGTAAAAGTGTGTGCGTGTGCGTGTGCGTGTGCGTGTGTGTGTTTTTTGTGTGTGCAAGCCCTCTAGCTCTCTCTCAAGAGTCAGTGTGACAATGACGAAACAAAGCACAGTAAATCTGTATTGATTGTCAGTAAATTGGTTTGCACTTTTGCACTTATGACAACGTATGATTGTGAATGCAGTAAACTGAAACACCAAGGAAAACACATACACACACCAACACACGCACACACACACACACACACACACACACACACACAAACACTCCCTCATGCTCCAGAATGAAGCTTAAAGCAACAAAAAAAAAAAAAAGAAAAGACAAAGTCAATAAACATGGTGAAAGCTGTATGCTGAAAATTGTTTTCTGTAGTCAGTGCACACTCCAATAAAGCAAATGTATCAAGTGAGTATTCAAGCAAACCAAATGTTTCTTTAGAACACAGCTACAGCGTATTCCCTTCTGGAGGAATCATGCCAACGGTTTCCCATAACTGATAACGTATAATCATCTAGCCTCCAATTGTATCTTCATTTGAAACAGTGGGGGGCTTTAATACCTTAATATCTTTCATTGCAAGTGTATGCTGCCAGACACCTAGATTATTATGTAATAATCCTGTTTAAAAAGGCAATACATCACTGTATTACATTCACCATTGGTACCTTTGCAAAATATAGGCTGTGCAAATAACAGTAAACATTATGCAGAAAATGTAACAAACTAAATCAGAGTTGAATCAAGAGACTGTGGGATTTGCATCTTTCTGTGTAGCTTGCTATACTGCAAATCCAGTCTCGGGCAATATGCTGCAACACAAATCTTCAAAATTACCTCCAGTATGAAATGAGGCAAGAATATCATATTGCCCATTAAATTTTGCACTCATGAAACTGTCATTTCTTGATTTTTTTTCTTTAGCATTGTGGCAGTAAGGGGTGAAATGCTGTATCAACGGGAAATATGAGGCAGGTTTCATCAGCTTCAGTTATTCAGGAAGACTTATAGACTAAAACTTGCCTTAGAACAAAACAAAGCATATGTTGACATTGGTTGAACTTTAAAATCAGAAGTTACTCATTGAAAAGACTGGGACTTCATACAGTATGTTATAGCTCAGTCAAAGGGAGAATCATTTGATGATATGAAGAAAACTTTCGGCCCCAAACTAACTAATCAAAAGTATTCTGAGGCGTCAAGTCAAGTGGAGTTCATTTCAGTATAAACAAGTCATTTAAAAGAATTATGAGGCAATTCACCAAATCTCCTCTTCAAAGGGATGTGATAAATGCTTGAACAGTGGAGAATCTCCCATCTCTCTGTGCCAGTCCCAGATTACACAGTTGGGGAGACTAAACATAAGTGACTGGAATTCAAAAACTAAGGAGACAGCAGGCCCCTTTTCTCTATCGTTTGAAATTTATTTAGAGGATTCACTGCCCAATTTTCTCTTGGTCTCCTCGTCCTATTTGAATACAGAGAATGCCGGAGCAAAGTGTGCACTTTTTGTTGTTGCAGCTTCACCAAATCCAAATATGTCAAATCTTGTATTCCCTTTAATCTAATTCAATAAGTCCCGGGGCTCTTTGAGAACCACTTGCCATCCAGAGCAAAGTCGGGCTGGGAGTCTGTGCATGCGTATATATGCGTGACCGTGAATGTGTGTATTATTAGCCATGCATTGTCGGACTGGTAGGCAGGTTCAGGAATACAAGCGTCCATATTTAGAGAGCGATGACTTGAGTGAAGCCATGCTGAAAGAGACTCAAACACACACATCCCACTGACACATTCCTTTTTTTTCTTGACTATACATACATACTCACTGACTCACTCACTCATGGTGCCTTCAAATGAAACTCATGAGCTCCTGTTTACAACATGGGAAGTCGTGTACACAATATGCTTGGCACTCAAGTAGTAAAGTCATGAGAACACCGCTGTTAAGCAACTTCAATATTAACCTCTATTAGCGTGTAGAAGCCACAGAGGCCAACAATTAACACATGTTGGGAATATCAACATTTTCCTCAGACATATTATACAATTACGAAGAAAAAACGATATAGAGACTAAAATTACAATATATTCACTTATTATGTACCGAAAAATTAACTTCCATGGCCTCTGCCATTTCTAACAACGTCAACAAACACGTCACAACTCGTGAACTCAGGACTTTCAGAAACTCTTCACTTAAAAGGTCGTGAATACCACAAGAGGGTGGCGTTCATATGGACTCTTCTCTTGAGCACAGTAAACACGACACCAGGAAGGCACCATTACTCACTCACTCACTCACTCACTCACTCACTCACTCACTCACTCACTCACTCTGACTTGCTTTCTCAACATAGGACAATGCTTCCATTCCTCCTTTTGTGATGCTAATGCTTCACATTTTTTTTCTTCTTTTTTTAGACTATGAATTGTATGCAGTTTTTAGTGTCCTTCAGGGACTTTCTCTCAGCCATGACACAAGCTTTATAAAAGACAGAGAGAGGGATAGACACGCAAGCAGAGGGGAACAGAAACACAACCGTGGTCTGTATAGCATCAGAGGAAGAGTAAACACACAAACAATTGCATACCGTAATGCAGAGTTATTGCAGAGCACAAAAATAGATTCTGTATATACACAACAATTATAATAATGAATATCAAATTATGCATCACTTCACAGTACACATTATATTCAGAGAAACAGGAGAGGATTAGACTCTTAAGAATTTACAAAACTGACAATATTGCGCAGGTTGTCCCCAAACAGAAATGCCACTGCTCTCTTTGTGTAATAACAATTTTACATTTCTTGACATTTGCTCTCTTCTTCAGTCAACACGCTGCTCTGAAAGCTTTGATCACAGCCTCACTTGATGAGAGCTCTGCGACTTAAATGCTGTTTTCATTTTAACACACAGAAGCTGTGCTAGTTTTGCCCTTGGATTCTCTGAAAATATGAACTGACTCATCGCATGCTTGGGAATGTACTGCATCTCATATGGTTTGTTAGCCTTTGTGATTGCAGCTCGCATTGAGTTAAAGACTGGTTTAGATAGCATATTGTAGCTGATGACAGTCTTTAAGTACACACCACCCACAACTCTGCCTGCTTTTCCACAGGTGGTTTTTCAGTTTTAATCCAGAGATGTTGTAAAAGTGCAATCAGGTTTCCCTCTCTCTGTAAGTGCATAAATCTAATATTCATAAACCGAGGCCCATTGTGATATAAATTTAATATAGCACTGCCTGTCAACTTAACGATAGAAAAGTCTTCTTATTGGTTCGCAGTACTGGCATTTTAATTTGCTAGGCGTGAGTCCCTAATCACAGGCCAACATTTCATTGTAATTGCTTTGAACAAGTGGGTCTGAGGCATAGAAAACAATACATGCTTGTGATTATTGTGTGTTACGCAGTGTGGCATAAACCTGATGGTTTTAGAAACTGGCTGCAGTAAAACATGCAACTCCTGAGGCATAATTATAATTCCACATTAACAGTTTACATTTGTATGTACTGTGGTGTACATATATAGAGCAGTTTATAATGGAGTTAATTTATATAGCCCAAGATCACACGTTTGTTTCAGACAGCTTTGCAATCTGTAAATCTTGTATTTGTAAACTGTAATCTTTATTCATCCGAACCATTTTTAACAACTTTTCGTTGAGCAGCTTAACACAATATGCCTAACAGCGGTCGGAATATTGGCCGGCGGCTGCGGATGAGAGCAATCATCTCGGGCAAGTCGGCAGGGTATTATGGCAGCATTTCATTCACAGCTTCTCAGCGGTTCATAAGCCTTTTAAAAACAAATGGGATTTCTGCTCACACAACGGCACACTTCCTCAGTCTTTTGCACCAGCTAAACCAAATAGCACTATCTGTGATCTCATGACTTCCCCCTCCACCCTTCCCCCCCCTCCCTCCCTTCCCATCCATATCCATATGAGTAGACTCCATATATATCTCAGACATAGTTAAACACCATAGGCGGTGCCCATAAAGTTTAATGTTAGCTCTAACAAGATGTCAAGGTCACGCTGCTGTAATGTTATAGGAAGCCGGGCTCTCTCACAATGGGGAGTAATGAAGTTCTATTGGTCATAGTTGAGGAGGTCCATTGTTGGGCTCAGAGAGGGAACATTAATGGAATGGATTATTCACGACAGCCTGTTGAAAGGTTTATCACTCAGTCAAACTGGGATATATATTGTCTGTACATGTCCCCTGTTGGTGTACTATCTCTATATAGTCCAATACAAATGTGCATCCACACACACACACACCCACGTGTACACAAAATGTTGTTGAGGCGGTTGACATTGTCAGTATTTCCTAGAACTTACTTAAAATTCAATTGTGTGTATTTGCTACACAGCACTTTAGAAAAATTGCATTACATTTCCAGATAAAGTAGAACATTTAAATCATGCATTGCTTTATTACATTTCCCAAGAAAGATTATAGTCCATAGACATCAAGTCAGCTTAAAAAAAAAAAGCTAATAATGAAACCAAAAATGAAGCAGCAACCGCAAAAGGATCTTTTGTTCCCTTTTAAAATGCATGTTATTAAATATTTTCTGCTCCAAATGACTTTGCATCACTCTGAAATGCTCTTCCCATAAGTTCAGGACCTGTTCAACTCTGACAGGCACTTAGGGGAGGAAGTTGTCCGTGCATCTCTCTGGGAGATTAGTAGGCTTCAGTAGAGAGCTTCAATTCTTTCTCTCTTTCTCATTTTCTCTTGTTCTCCCTGTTGCTCTCTGATTGTTTTGATCAATAATCTTAATGGATGAATCACTCTTTGGTGTGAGAGGAAAAAACACTGATTCAGAGAGAGAGAGAGAGAGAGAGAGCGGATGAGTAAGAGAGTGAAGACGATTGAAAGGGAGAAGTGTGAGAGCAGCAAAGAGCTTAAGAGCCTTGAACACGTGTTATTTGACACAGGAGGTTGTGGAGCAAGTCCCAAGGGTGTTTTTGAGAGTGTTGGTGGTTGTACGTTGACTCCTCACCTCCTTATCATTTAGTACATCTCCTCCCTTTCCTCTTTCTATCTCTGCCTCTCTTTTCTCCTTCCCCGCTCTTGGTCCCTACACCTGTTTCTCCATTCTTCACCATCAACCTCCTATCCTTCATTTACATATCGTCGTTCCCCGACATTTCTCCTTATAGAGAGCACATAAAGATGTACAGCGCTGTTATAAATCACACCATCCCAATCTTCTCTGAAATGAGATGAGATGAGGAGGAGACCCCAGGTTGGGTTCAGCACTGACTCATGTGCATACTACAGTAAATGACTGGACTGCTTTAAACAGTTGTACCAGAGTAAAGTTATGTGAGATCTTGTAGGGGTAGGCAGTATGGCCAAAATCCTCTGTCACGGTATATGCAATTTTATATCACGCTAACAGTATATATCATGATACAGTAATCTTTCTGTAAATGTAATCAAGAAATGGTTTAAAACAAACACTACACACCGATGGCACAGCCTTCGGGAGCAATTTAGGGATCAGTTTCTTGCCCAAGGACACTTCGAAATGAGGACTGGAGGAGCTGACTTTTCCTGCAGGATTTGCTCATCTTTCATTTCAAAAAGCTGACAAAACACTGTCAAAATAAAACTACAGTGTCCTCCTCCATGTCTGCCCAAATCATGTCACCTTGCGAGGCAGCTGGATTCGCAACATTGCAAGGTCTCACGAGAATTGATACCGCAGTGGAAACGGTATTGCCATATCTCTACCGGTGGACACATTTCTACCATCACACAGTATATATCGTCATATTGCCCAACCCAAAGGTCTTGTGTTGTATAAATCTCATAGCTTGTTTGCAAGGTCTCGTGTTTGAGCTGTACAGTGTGAGGTAGCAGTTTGCTTTATCTGAAGTGATTGACTGAGTTAGAGAAAACAATAGTAAGGAAGTTGTTAAAGATTGACCACGTTGGGTTTCATGTACATTAAGTGTTAAAATGCACAAGAGGATACCTGTCACAAACAATTTTGTTCATATTTGGTTTCAGATTTTGGCTGTAGTATTGACTTGAAATATCAGTGTAGTATTGATAAATGTAAATCTGCTGATTGCTGACTTTTTATAATAATAAATAGAAACAACCTTCACAGAATGCCGGCAGTTTGGTCTAATGTAATTTACCTTACCTTGTATTTATATTCTAAATGTGAATACATTGTTCTGTGTCACCATGTATAGGCTTGTTTACAGATACTATGATGAACATTTCTTATAGTATCATAATGCAAACTAATATAGATCCAATCAAGAAATATTAGGGGTGTAAGAAAATATCGATACACGTGAGTATCATGATATGATGTTTTGCGATACTTTATCGATTCTCCAAAATGCTGTATCAATTTTTAATTAACCTCTTAAAAATCCGACGGTCCTGGAGGACCCGGCCGCTATTCGATATTTCCAAGATTGTAGCGGGCTCAGCGTTAAAGCTAGAGGGAAGTTACTGGTATCATATGAAACTAAATAATCCATGAAGTCTTTTGCATGCAGTACAAAAGTGTTATTTTCACCTATTCTAAAATGGTGTATTTGAATATTTCTGCATACTGGCGTCCCTAAACAGTCTTAGAATTGCATAAATTGGGTATGACTGGAAAGCTGAGACTCTAGTAACTATATGACTATAGTAGCCATTTCACAGTGACTTTTTTTACTCAGATTTTATACAAATGGTGTGTCTTCATACTATGATAGTTTTCCTAAAATTAGATTTGAAAAAATCTTAATATTTCGCGTTGCTAACAGTATCGCAATGTATTGAATAGTTACCCCTGTATCATGTTATGTATCGTATCACCAGATTCTTTCCAATACACAACCCTAAGAAATATATGGTACAGTATACAGTGCATATATGTTAAAGAATATATGTTATAGCCTCTTTCATACAGATAAGTGGAATATGTAGAATAAGAGTGGAGACATTTGTCAGTAAATGATATTTCATTGTGTTTTTGTCTGCTGTCGCTAGTGTTTGTTAGCGGCTATAAAAATGGTTTCACAGTCCACTTTAATGTCATTGTTTCAAAGTGTTTGGATTTGCTGTCAAATCAAAGGTTAAATGAGTATTTCATTGAAAAGGTCTTGCAGTATGAATGCAGTGTATTTTTGAACATCAGCCTTTCATGTCTATATTGGAGTACAGTGACAAATCATGTTTTTCTTTCTTACTGTTTTCTTGCCAGTGTAATTATGTGGACTGTGTATGCAGCTTATACATCGCATAATAGTGATAAATTGGCTATTGGTTACACTCATGACATTCCTGCCCTTTTCTGGCTCGTCTCTAGCCATTTAAAAAGCCAAAGTAGGGCTATTTATCTGCAACAGAGCAGCACTAAATTCAACTGAAAAAAAGGCATAGAAACTTGTCCAACCAAATGATGTCCAATATTTTCAGTGTACAACAACCTCAAAACAAATCAAGAGTTATTTACAAGACCTTGTTGCTGGCATAATCAAGCAGAATGTATTCGACACCAAACATTGATTTGTAATCAACCTTTTCAAAATATTTTATTGTTGCAGGAAAAAGAAAAAATCTTCTCCTTGTAAAATCTTAGCTAGCCCAGATGAGCCACAGTGGTAACCTGTCATACAGAAAAGTAGTGTTAAACCTCACTGTGGCTCAAAATGTCTTGAGCTATCTAAATGGTTACCTTTAATATTAATCAGTTCTCATATGTTCATTCTTTGCTGTGAAACATGGATGGTCAGACAAACACATAACTCTGCTTTTCAGGTATTCAGAAAACTTACATGTGTCACTTTTACGTTCATCTCGTCAAGAAACAGTAAAAGTACTTTTAATTAAAGTGAACACTTTCTCACCTGCACTGCAAAACAAAGTATAATGCTAAACAATAGATTTTTTCACTGTAGTCAAAATGTTCAGGCTTATTGGCTCAGTTGTCAATTTCAAGCAATTTAGCCATTTTCCCAAGGTGTACAAGTTAACCCCCCCGAAGGCTTGAGCAATATTGTGAGATTGATACAGATCATGTAATTACGAGCCACAGCATATATAAGTTATTACGAACTGACACCATCAATGCTTCTCCAGTGCAAATGAATTTCTCTGCGATTGCCCACAGGAAAGCCAAAGATAACCTCAGTCGCAATCTCATTTCAACCCAAAGATGATGAGCTCTATTTTGGTTGGCCTGATTAGCAGTTTGCGTTTATCTGGGGCTCCTATGACCCAATGTGATATCTAGGGCTGTGTCTGCGTGCACGTTTGTGTGTGTGCGAGTGTGTGTGGACTCCCTGGTGAGAGCTTTATATAATGTGTTTTGCACCAAGGACAAAGTGTGTATGCACAGGAACACGTGAACCGGCATGTTTGCGCATATTTGTATGAATATGTATGGAAATGACTTAACTCATTGTATAGCCTCTCTCTCTCTCTCTCTGAGTCATTTGAGGCCAATGTAATGATTGCTGCAGTTAGATTTTTCATTAAAAGCTTTTATCATTGAAAAGAAGGACATAATTAGCAGTTGCAGTGGAGAGCACAGTCAAAAGACAAGTACCATCCTCCTCAATCACAAGCAGCAACTACAAATCCATTATATATATAAATCCATATATCCTTAAAAGAATTTTTTTTTTATTTTTTTGAATAATCTTATGGTTAAATGTTCTGTTTTCTTGAATCTAAATTGAGTTAGGTCCTTACCCATAGCAGTAGTTCACTGTAACATTACATCATTAGTCCAAAATAATCTAATTATCCCCTGCAGGTTGTTTTTATTTACTGATGAAATAATGATGTAATGTCTTGTCTTTAGCTGCTATTGCAGTTATACATCCAAAGATGTCCAACCAAAGTATGTGATTTCCATATACTTGGTATTTTTGTTACTGTGCAGTACAAATTGTAATCCGTCTATGGATAAGGCTTTTGATTCAGATCTGTCTGACTATTAGGAGTAAAGTAAAGTGGTGTGTGATCTCTGTCAACTGTTAATGCGATAACGCGTTAATGCAAATTGGTTTTAACGCCACTCATTTCTTTAGCGCATTAACATAACTTTTAGGTTGTAGCAGGCTCAGTTTTAAAGCTAGAGTGAAGATACTGGTATCATTTGAAACTAACCTAAATAATCTATTGGTACCAACCATGTCATAATTACGTGTCGCAAAGGAGGCTAAATAACGCTCCAAACTTGCGCTAAATTTAGGCGAGGAAAAACTGGCATGGCCAATGTCAAAGGGGTCCCTCGACCTGAAAATTAGTTTTATGGGTACCCATGAGACTCCCCTTTACAGGCATGCCGACTTTATAAAAATCACATGCCGTTTTGGGCAAATCATAATCCAGTCAGCACATTGACAGCTGTTGTTATGATTTGAGCATATTTCTTATGCTAAATGCAGTACCTGTGAGGGTTTCTAGATTGTTTTGTGTTATTAATTGATTTCCAATAATAAATATACACATACATTTGCATAAAGCAAGCATATTTGCTCACTCCCTTGTTGATACGAGTATTAAATACTTGACAAATCTCTCTTTAAGGTACATTTTGAACAGATACAAAAATGTGTGATTAATTTGTTATTAATCACGATTAATTATGGAGAATCATGCAATTAAATATTTTAATTCAACAGCCCTAGTTTGGACACTAGATTAAAATTATGGCAATAAGATTTATGTCCAACTGTTGAATATTTTACATATCGTAATTAATAACCAGAAAAAAATGGAGTAGCTGCTGTGAAGGTTAATGTTCATGGTCATGATGTGACCAGCAATCATACAATACCATTCCTTACAGACTTATTTCAAGGTCGTCGAGCAAAAGTAGCCTAACTGTCAAGCTGAATGGTGTCCTAAACTGGCTGCAGGGGTCTGTTGTCCTTGGATTGACATACGTCATATTGTGTTCTGAGAGCAGTAGCTTGAGCCGGTGTGGAGATGAAGATGAACAAATGAAAAAGCTCAAATCATGATGCTGAAATAATATAGAACAATATTAACTGAGTTAAAGGACTCACTGACAAAGACAGATGGGAACGGTGGGAGAGGGAAACAGAAAGGAGATGAGACATAGATTTAGGATCTGAGAGCGAGACCAACAGAGTGAGCGAAAGCGAGAAAACAGAATTGCAGATTGAGCTCAGAGGGTGGTCTAGCTCCTAGCTGGAAGTCTTTCATGATGTAGCAGTATCAAGAGTCAAACTTTTCACCTCTAGCTTTAGGAAGAGAGGAAAGTAGGAATGAAATTAGAAGAATGGGGGTCACTGGAAGCAGAAATGCATGAAAAGGAGCGAAAACATGAAGGGAGAATGAAGAAGGTAAGAGAGGGGGAGAGAGAGCAGCTTTTCAATAAGAGATTGTAAAGAGAGGGTGCGGGGCAAAGAAACTGAAGGGTTTGAAGTCGTGAGGTCTCGGGAAGAAAAGGGGAAAGAAGAAGGAAGAGAGCAAAGAGCAGAAGGGAAGGGGATTGGAGAGCTACACCAAAGCTGCACTGCATAATGCATGTGGTGTGATTTGGTGCATGTAAACGGTCTGTGAATCTTTTATAAGATCAGGTTGACCAAGTGATACCATGTGGGAGAAACAAAAAAAATGGTCAAAGTGGAAAGAGGAGAAGGCATGGCTGTGGAGGTAAAAGCCTGGGAAAAAACATGTTTTATTAAATATGTGCATAGGCACTTTTGTTTGTGTGTTGTGGTGGTGAGATAGACAGAGAGAAGAGACAGAGA
The DNA here is from genome assembly GCF_043250625.1 of Sebastes fasciatus. Classification (NCBI taxonomy): domain Eukaryota; kingdom Metazoa; phylum Chordata; class Actinopteri; order Perciformes; family Sebastidae; genus Sebastes; species Sebastes fasciatus. The sequence continues at coordinate 13,421,578 of NC_133800.1, read as the reverse complement.
GAGGTCTGGGATGTTGTGGTTTAGCTCTCTGTGTGGATGGAGGCACTTACTATCTCCAGAAAAAAACAGGCCTTTTTACAGTACAGCAAGCAAGTGAATTGGGGGATTATACAAAGCCATTTACAGGACAAGTTTCCACTTCAAAGAAATTAGGGCTTTTAAAAGTTTCATAAAGATGCCTCTGTAGATTGTCTGAAGGACAGGCAGATCAGGTTTTTAGTTCTGGGATTGAAGTTCGTGCAGAGTGCGTTTATGTGCTTCTAACTTTTCTTAAAATTACTCCAGATATTTCATTAAACCAGGCAATAAAGTCAGGGTCAAACTGGAAATGAAATCAACACTTAAATTCCATTTTCTTCAAATGTTTTGGTATTCACTTTCGTTCTCCTCTTAATTCTCTTCTTCCTTCTCTCTTCTTTCATTGTCTCGCCCTTTACTTCTTATTCATTAAAGGTGCTCAGTATGTAATTCAGAGCATATCTATTGCCTCCGCACGGCTCTCAACATGGCGACGGCTGAGCCAGAGGCTCGCAGCTAACGGTGCAAACAGTGCAAACAACAGCAACAATGCTGACAGAGCTAACCTGAAGGGAAACCGGAGGTTGGGCGCTACGCTTCTGCAAAGGCGCCATTGGTTGGGACGTGTTATTAGCTGCAACGGCCATATGAGCGCAGTGTAGAAGGGGCAGCCATGAGCTAGCCATGGGACACACTCACATGTACTAACATGCATTAAAAGGTACATGTGGCTGGTCCCAGTTATTTCAACAAAGCACAGAGCAGCTACCACAACACACAAGGAGAGTGACCTCATTCTCTGCTCAGGTAGACATTACTCATCTATATCTTCACCTAGCAAATAGTTATTTGCTTCTATATTAATGCTCTGGATATTGTATAGAGCACATTTAATCATGGCAAAGCTTTCAATGTGTAAATGGAGTTGACCAACTCAAAGGAATAATCTTGAATCTTCAACCCTCTTTAGGTATTCAAACCTTGCTCTTCGTTGACAGTTTCAGATATTTGGCTGAAAAGAAATTCAACACAGTAGTGTATTTCCAGCAGTGTTCAAAGACCATACTGGGCCTTGGCCTCAAAACAAAGTCAAATTTCTGAAAAAGTCTGAAAGAGCTTGATCACTGTTCGAGACAGAAAAATAGCAGTCACAGAAAGTCATGGCTAGAGAAAACCCCTGCATTCTTCTTTGCTTTATGAACATTTGCAATGCCTTTAATATTGCGACATTTTAACTAGTGAGTTTATAAGATAGTTCAACTTTGAAATCGCAGTGTACCCCTTTTAAAAACTGCTACCAGGATGAAGACATTTAAATTTTTGACAAGTAAATGCATCCGGACTTGATTTTCTTTCATCACAAACCTCATTACCCATCAGGGCCTTTGCTGCAGAGAGCTAGAGCTCAGCAGTATTTCCTTAAAGCTGCAGAAGTCTTTGGTTCAATGAATCCTCACAGAATTCCCAACTGAAAGGAAAAAAAAGAGTTCACCTGCAATATGTCTAATTATATCATCGGTTTTGTTGTTTACTAAGCACATAAATCATATATGTCGTTAACATGCCAGCACTCAAATACCAATTTCAACATTGCAAAAAGCCGCTCTTCTAGATACAGCAACCGTGTTTAGTTTAGCTATGGAGGGTACAGGATGACATTATGTTGACAAAAGGATTGGCAAAATAAGAGTTTCTGTCAAATGGAGACTGACAGTGTAATCATGCAGTTAATAATGTGTTCAACCCTCATAGGTGTGGAATATTTAACAGATGGGATTCTCCTTAGTAGTTAGTAAAATATATTATCTGGATTGACCCACTGGCAATAGTACTACTTCTTGCAACTCCCATTCTGTCATTACTGACTGTGATTTGCAATTTAAGAAGAGGCATTAATGATGTTTATGACATCAATTAGAGCTTCAGAGGATATTCACACTGTCTGTCTTATCCTGAAGTGTTGCAAAATCAATTTTACATCAAGCACGCCTGTAATTTGAAGGTTTCCATATCAAAGCCTTGAACCTCCAAGGGAAAACTCTTGGGTGGGGAAATTGAATGAATCATACTCTGCTCTGCCGCAGTGGTGCCCTTGAGTAAGTAAGGCACTTAACCCTCAGCAGCTTCGGTGGAGCAGCTCAGTGGCCCATAGTAGAAGACTGTGGCTTGATCCCAAGTTTAGTGTCTGTAACTGTAACTGACCCTGAAGCCGGTGCAGCTGCAGAAGATCAGTTTTTTTATCAAAAACATTCAGAGATTAATAAATGAAGTGTTAGCTACTGTATAAAAACTAATTCAAATTGCTGGTCTCTCGTTGAAGAGGGTCAGGAAGTAACAGTATTCCACTTCATGGTGCCGCCTCCGGTGTTAATTGTGTCTCTATACAAACTGCTCCACAGCCACTGCAAGTGAGACACTCAAATTGCAATCAAGGAACTATTTGACCATGTGCATTAAATACATTGGGATATGTTAGTATGCATTAAGACACAAAGGGCTGAACACATAAAGCAGGTCTTTCTTGAATTAAATCTGCCTCACACATTATGATACATAGAATATCTTACATTACAAGGAAATATTCACTCTTCTGGTCTATTCCCTGGTCTGCTTCATAGAAAGGAAAGCAGAGTGAGAGCAGAGAATAAGAAAACACAGCTCAACCAGGCAATCAGTTATCATTATTTCACCAGAAATAGGTCAGGTAGGAATAAGATGGTAAAGAATGCATGATCTATCCACGATGAAGCCAAATTCAATTCAGCATTCAGCTCCACACTTATTCTTTGTGTAATCACCTCAGGTGAAGCAGCTGTAGTGAGCTGTGGGGAGATTTTCTCATTGTCTTTCAACACTTAATCCCACTGACTGCAGAGAGACTATTGGAGATCAAACCACTAATATGTCCCAGTACTTTAGACCCAAACATATTTGTCCCTGACTATCATGTTCATGATAATAAAGTGTAGAGAATAAATTGACAGACAAAAAGGAAGAAAAAAATCTTTGATTTGTAATTGCATAGGTTTGTGTATGGCTTACACTGTCTTCCTTTAGGCCTAGCAGCATGGAACATTTACTGCAGTAAGGTAAACCGTACATTGTATGTTGTGTCTGGGACGGCTCTGTTTTTACCAATTTATAATCAATATTTTTAATGCAAGAATCAATATATTTGCTTCATTTGAGTCTTTGCAGAGATAGAAGGAAGTTACCGCTTTTATTGTTGTAGTCTGAGTAATGTGATGTCATGTCCGTCCCGTATCCGTCAACCAAATAGAGATAGACATGGCTAAAGCTGCAAGCCAACTCTGTCATTGACAGGTAACGTTATCGTATTGCAGTAACGTGCGGTCAAGACAGCCTTCACTCTCATCTCCACGGTCAAATCGGCCGACGCTACAACTGTAGAACACCCATAAACTGACATTTATGTTAAATGCATTCGAACGGCCCCGATGGAGCTGACCATGGACGTATAAAGAGAGCAGACCTGACGGCAGAGCTAGCGACAGATTTGGCAAAGTTAGCGAAAGTATACACGTGTGACTACGTCCGGTATTCAAAATAAGGTGATAACAAAGGGAACTGTATATACAAACTACATATGGAAATAAGATTGATTGGATTACATTAACCAGAAGTATAAACATTACATGTCCCTTATAAATTTAAAAGAAAATACCACTAATTTGTGAGGGAAATGTCTTAATTCTTTGATTTTTGGGTTGCTGTAAAAAATGTAATAAATAATGCCTGACAATGACTGATATATTTGACTTCAGGACATCTCTGACTACATATATGCTGAAAATCAAACATTTTTGCTGTGTCAGTTTAGATATTTTCCAAAGTAAAAGTCCCTGGAAGTGCATGATTAAACTTTTTTCCCATGGTGTAGATTTAAAAAAGTTAACAAAAATCGCAATAAATCATAATGTGGAATCACAGTACTTGTAGAATTGCAATCCTTAAAAATCGCAATACATATTGAATCGGCACCCAAGTATTGTGATAGTATTGAATCGGGAGATAGGTGTATCGTCCCAGCCCTAATATTTAGGTGCACGTGGTGTGTAGTTATAAGTGTACATATGTGCTTATTGTGCAGATTCTGCTTCTCTCCTTAAAGCAAAAATAAAGAGTAAGGAACGAATGAATGAAAACACAGGAGAGCTGCCCAATAGCATAGAGCAGAAAATGAGAGAGAGGAAATGGAGAAGTGGGACAAGAAGCAAAAGAAGTCTGACAAAATGGTGCAGATACGGAAGAAAAGAGAAAAAAATGAAGAAGCATTACCGATCCGATAACAGTGTTTAATTAATAAGCCGTATGCCTCACTGTGTGGAAGAGACTGTGATCATTCCTTTCTGTGTAAGGCGACATCTTGACTAGACTTAAACATTGCTCTCCTTACTTTGTAAAACAAAATGTAACAAATAAATACGTAGATATACATTTATTTAATTGGTCTTCGTATCGTACACCAGCAACAGGGTAAAAAATCTTAAAAATTAACAGGAATTACAATTCATGTGTAAACATTTTTAATGCAGCAACAAATTGGTCAAAAATTAAACGGGAATTAAAATTACAGTATGTAATGTATATAGTATATAAATAGTATATAAACATAACATTGAATTGAATAGATTGGCCCCATTGTCACCGATATTCGATCCACCTATTTGAATCAGTATCGGCATCGGTGCATCCTTAAAACACACCCATGAGTTGGGTTGAATAAAAAAAGGTCAATTCTTAGTATGTTTTTGTAAATTCTGCATTAAAAGTAATATGTCAAGTCTCAGTAATTTACAGAAACCATGCTTGTTTTCTGCCCATTTCTTGCCCTCCTACTCCACGTGTTACATGTTACCTCTTCATTTAGTTGTTGGCTATGGATGTCCTTGTTATAGATGTAGATTACCCTAAAACAGTACCTGTATCATTGTAATATTGGGTAAGTGAGACCCTAGCTGGTGTTCAGATGAATTCCACCTTGCTCACAGATGCCTTCTGGTGGCTGCTGCTACCTTTTGGAATTAAAATGCTAATGATTTGAAGTGCTCTAATGCCAGCGGCCGTGGTAGTAATGTCACACACATGGGCAGCAAATGAAAACAGCATGCACCATTGATGTACATATGAGTTCATATGATTTTGAACAGGTTTGTGTGTGCACCTTAGCCAACTAAAACCAAGAAAATGTTTCCTGGTGCTTGTGTCTGTGATGATAGGTGGTCTGCAGGCAAACCCACATTAGCAATGCACAACCTTCTCTGCATAAGCACAACCTTAAACTGCAGTGTTCAAGCCACACCAGCACACGTGGTTTGTTTGCATCCAAACAGGCACTATAGACTTCTAAGAATAACTTGCATTTATTTAGTGCCTTTCAAGAAACCAAAGGACCCTTTACATGGAGGTAGGGAGACAACACAAAGCAAAGCAACTAAACACAAGAACAGAAAAAGCAAAGATAGCCGGATAGCAGCTAGTTATTGAAGACCAAAGGCTCTTGTTTGCTTAAATTGACGGATTTGGGACATGAACAGTGTATAAATTAAACACTGCCCACATTTTTTAAAATTTATTTAACTATACTGAACAGTGTTCTTGAGTGCACATGTTTGAGAGGTTCAATTGAGTTACATTATGAGGCGTTCATGCTCTGCTAAGTAAAAATGACTATTGGGCGAAGATAAATTACAACGTTAACATGATGTGCTCAATGTTATCTCGTAAAATTAAGTTTTTGGCCAGAAACTATTCCTTCTTTTAGTGCATCGATTTCAAAAGTGCCACATAAAAATTTCTGAGTGGCAGACAAAAGTTAATTTCAAACCCTGGAGGAGGTTCAAGGTAGAGTCAGGAAATGAGAGGACAAAACTAGGTCTAGAGTGGAGAGAGTAAGACAACAGAGAATATGAGGCACAGAAAAATAACAGGGATTTGTGCAATACACAGAGACAGAGAAGATGGAAAGAAAGAAAATGTAGGATTGTAAGGCAAGTAGTAAAACAGAGAGACGGGGAGAGTGAGGGATTTGGAAGGAGAAAGTGAAAGCAAAGAAGATTTGGAAGGAACAAAAAAAGGGGGAAACGAGCAATTCTGTGCAGAGTGATGGAGTGCTGATGTAAAGACTGAACGAAAGAGATGAAGTCTGAACAAATGGCGGAGGCAGGAAAGAGCGAGGTAGGGGGTGTAAGAGATCTCCAGCAGAGGGCCATGTCATTGACTCAAAGTCTTGAAAGAGGTATTGGTCTCAATCACCCACCTCACCCTCCCCTAATCGTCCCTTTTTTTCACTCCCTCCTTGCTTCTATTTTCTCTCTTCCCCTGTAGACCAAGAAAAGAAAAAGCGAAGCCTTGGAGATGTTCTTTCTATTCAACAGAACCTTTTACCTCTGTCTGGGGATTGGACATAAAACACAAACCTGTCTTGCAATCCTGTCATCTCTCTAATGTGTTAAAATTATATAATTATATAGGCTGTTCGACAAAAGCTTTTATCCACAGAACCCAAGGTGATACACCAGACACTGTGTAGAGAAAAAGAGTGGGCGAGGCTCACGCACATCCACACAAAAAGATACAGACAAACAAAAATTAGCATTTAGTTGTCTGTGCACCAGCCACAATACCCCCCCTGTAACATGCTAAGAGATAGTGGATCCCGTACGTTATGTGTGGCATACTAATACTGAAATAAACAGATTCAGTTTCCATCAGACTGAACATAGGCGAGATTAGGGATAACTCTAAATGTGGTCTGCATTTTGATGCTGGTTTCAGTTACGTAAGAATATATTAGTCTTTTTACTTTTTGCCTTTCTGTTTTTTAATGTGCTAAAGAAAGGGGGGGGGGGGGGGAATTCATACAGCAGGAGTCTTGTGGGTGATGAACAGCTTGTTGGTGAGAGTCACAGACAGAGGATGGCAAAAACTGTGCAAACCAACAGACAGGTTGCAAAGAGGCAAAAATTGGCAGGGTATCGTAGTGCAGAATGTAATTTCTTCTAGTCCCTCCTTGTCATATGTGGGCTATAGTAACAAGAAGATTTGCAGTTAATAAGTGGAAGATATATTTGTCAAGGGATACATTATGCATTTGGGCCTTATGTTGGACATACTTAAACTTATTAATTTGGTGTATGTCGATTTCTTTCTTTATTTCTTCCTTTATTGTCAATTGCTTTAAAATGTACTATCCATTTAAACCTCTCCTTCTATTTTTCTTACTCGTTTCTATCTAACTAAATCTGATAAGGACATTGCCTTTCAAGCCATTTTCTGTCATCTGTTCTGCCTCACACTCTTTTCTCTCTCTCTCTCTTACTCTAACCTGAGGTGCAATATCCAGCATAGTAGTTTGTCAGGTTGGCCATAGCCCATGAAGCCTCCATTATCATAACCATTACTCCCACTATCCAGTAGCTGCTAGGAACATTATTACAGCTACTAGCACTGCACCTCTAGGTGCTGTCATACTGGTCTCCTGGTGGATTGCATGGCAAGGATGACACACGGACATGTGCAAATTAGCATATTACTGAAATTAGCTTTTGCTTTATGATCTTTAGGATCACACTGTTGGTTGAATATACTATATGCTTATGCATGCTATACGTGAAAACATCAAATAGATAATAAATATACATGCATACCCATGCATACATAAACATCCCGTGTTCGTAAAAGTGACATTGACATCCTAAAACACATGCACACACACACGCTATGAAATGGGTTGGTAGTTTCAAGGACAAACAGTAATGGACACAATAACTAATACCATTTACTTACAGTACCGCCTGTCAACCCGCCCTCTGTCTCCCTTAACATGGCATTACATGGCCAACGGTGTGTACCTGACTGCATGTATATCGGCCTGTGTGGGTGAGTTAGCGTGCAAGTCGCTCTGTGTAAATGTCACACGTGTACATGGCATTTACATGTCAAGAAATGTGGTCTTACGCCTCACCGTAACTCACATGCTCTGAACGCAACCGGCGCTTCTCATGAAGTGTGCCTGCTGCTCCCTATAAGTAATGACAACATAAAGCAAATTTACGGCCATGCCACTTGTTCGAACGGTGAAAGTGGGGGAGCAGATGCACACAGATATGCGAAGATGTATGTGCCAAACATTGATTGTCAAGTTTGGCTGTTTTTTGTCCAAGGAGGATAGATAAAATGTTGGAGAGAGAAAGACGACAAGAAAGGGTTACAGAGAAGAAGTTGATGATCAAAGGAGGACAGGGAGAGAAGACGGACGGCGCCAAAGCAGAATGTATAAGGGAAGAGAGACGGGGAACAAAGTGAGAGACAGTGAGGCCTATCTAGCCCTGCTCCATGAAGTTAATAAACTGCCCAAGAGCAAAGCATCATGGTCATCAATCATTCCAAAATGGGAAGTAGGAGAGGTGGAGTGGGGGAGGGGAGCAGAGTGGGACAGAGGGGAATGGGTCAAGGTCTAGAGGAGGAAGGGAGGAGTTGAGAGAGAAAATGGACAGTGAAAATGGAGGTAGTGAATGTCCCAGATATTTGCTGACCACGTCGTCATTCCCCACCCTGCTGGATGCCTCATAGATTGCAGAGAAAGTGAGGGACTGGAGGAGACGGAGAGAAAGTAGCAGATGAGGAAGACAGAAAGTGGATAAAGATAAGAGTGAGATACTAAAAATGGCTGTGAGTGGGGGAAAAAAGCAGAATAAGAGTGTGCTAGATTAAAGCCAAGCATGTCATTGTGAAAGACTTTCATTTCCTCTCGTCTCTACCTTTAACAGATTCTAGAGAGAACTTAGAAAACTTTGATCCCCATATTCAGACATTGACTCACATTGGCCTCATTACCAACACGGCTCTCTCAATCTCTCATCCAAGACAAACTTTCTGTGAGTTTGTGTGTTCATGTGTGAGTGCATATGCCCTCCCGTCTCCCTTACACTGTCTTTGTGTTCACCTCCCTGACACAGATTAATTGGCTTCTATTAATCTAGGTGGAGTACAAGTTGTGTATGTAATGAGCAGCATGGAGTGAATAGGCAGAAAATTAGCATTAAATGGCATATCATGCTCTGGGTCTCAGTGTATGGCAGCTCACCTCGTTTTCTGAAAAAGAACAGCATGAGGCACAGATGTTTCATCTCGTTTTGGAAAATATTTCTAATTCCTTTCTTGTTATTAATAACAAAAGGCTTTTAACAACCTTGACTGAACTCCCTGTGGTGTGTATTAGCAAAGAACACAATTTATTCATTGACATGCTAGTCAAATATTTTTGCCATTTAAGATTAGCCGCTGGTTTTCCAGACATTCTGTGTTGGATTTCCTGATGCCTTCCAATAAGTACGCTGAAGGCCGTAAGATTATGCGCTTTTTTAATGTATTTTTCGTGCATCCGCGCCAAAATTTGTTTTCGTTTTCTAGAGATACAAGATATTATATGATTAGATCACTTAAGACACAGATTCTCAAATTGGGGTCTGTGGCACTCCGTCAGGGGGTCCACGAAATAATTAGCTACAATTTATAAAATTGTTCTGTATCATTTACAACTACATATCTATAGATGGGAACCATTTGCAGCGATAAAACAAGCATATTGTGTCCATTACTACCACCCACTTTTGCTTTGGGCCAATAGAAACTCTGATATGATTGTGACACATCACGTCAAACTGTCATGAATCAGTCACTTCACTTAGGACGCAACGATCCGTTCCTGTTGCAGCTTAGCTTAACTTATTAGCCAGCTAGCTAGCTGGCGAACATTGAGAAATATTTGAGTCAGTCCACATCGTAAACTAAGCTAAGCCCAAACAAGGGAAATTGAGAAAATATGACAACAGTTATATTGATTGACAGCGACGGGAGACTAAAATGCGTCATGTGTTTTCAGGTACAGGCGAATCAAGCCATGAATTTGGCCAAGCTAAAGCGAGATCTGATTACAAAGCACCCAGAATATCAGGGCAAAATAAAGTGGTATTAATATGATTCAAATTGAAATGTGTTTCTGTTTAGGTCTGATGTATTTAGGTTGAAAAGTTTTAGAATACAAATGGTTCCAATGGTATCCAAGAGTAAAATGGTAGTACGCATTATGCTTGGTTGGTGTTACGACTATGAAGGGGTCCTTGGGAAATTTTCTCACCTTTTAAGGGGTTCCTGGCCCCAAAAAGTTAGAGAACCCCTGACTTAAGATACCATGAAGTCGTTGAACTTAACACTTTGTATAATTTCATGTTTGGAAATGTGTCCTACATAGGATTTCTCAGTTATAGACTTCTTAACGGCCCTTTGAAAGAATTTATGTGGCGAGCTCCCCATAAGTTCTCATTCTTTCAGTCCGTTTAATCTAAAATGACACTAGTCTGCTGTAACCACAATGCCTCTCTTTGATGCTGAGAACCAGATAGTGACGGTCTGGCTCAATGCTATATTTGGCACATAGCACAGCTGGATACCCCTAACTTCTGCCTCATCAGAATGGACACACAAATTAAAGGTCATCCCAGAAAATGAATGAGAACGCATTTGTTTTTGACAAACACAAGGAATTTTTAATACCTTATTTACATTTACTTTCATGTTGGTCAGGTTGACAGCTTTTTTTTTCACAATCTTTTTATTGAAAATTTCAGGAAAGATTCCCAGGGTTGGACAAATATATTCCACATTGTTATCCACAATATACACCAATGTATTATCATATAAAAATAACAACAATGATGTAATAATGGTAATCCATTTTATTATTTAGCGAATGCAAAGTCCTCGAGCCAGGCGGTTGCCTCCTGGCCTGTCAATACCGAGAGAAATGTGTTTTCAGACAGTTGATTGAAAGAAGTTATCTTTGATTATATCTTTAAACCTTCTGATTGCCTGTCCTGAAAAGTTGACTCGTGTAGAGATGGGGTGGAAAGATGGTTAGACAACATGGTAGGGAAAATGTACCGTTAGTACATGTATTTGTATTAATGTAATTCAAGCTATAAAACGACCTAATCCAAATTTTTCCAAAACTGTAAATAAGTATCTCCATTCTACATGATCAAACACTTTCTCCATGCTTAGGGACTTTTCAGGGACTTTTTCAGAGGCTGAATATAGTGGGTCAAAAAGATGTCGGACATTAAAAAGAGTGTAGCGATTTTTAATGAAGCATGTCTGATCAGTTGATATTATCTGGGGGAGGACTTTGTCCAATCTGTGTGCCAAAATCTTTGCTATAATCTTAGCATCTGTGTTCAGTAGCGAGATAGGCCTATACGAGGCATGTTCTGCAGGTTCCCTCCCCTACTTAGATATGAGAATTATACATGCCTTATTTAGAGATGGAGGGCGTGAAGCCAACCGAAGAGATTCAGACAGAACGGTTGTTAAGTGTGAGGAGAGCAGCGCAGAAAACCTCCTTAAAGAATTCGTCTGGGAATCCATTCGGCCCTTACATTAATGATATGGCTACGGCTACGACTGCTTGGGTTAGAGGTGCTTCTAGCTTCTCCACTAAGTCTGGGGGAATAGTTGGGATGGGATCAAGAAAGGCTTTGATTATCGTTTCATCTCCATCAAATTGGGAGGAGTATAGTTTGGAGTAGATTTCTTTAAATGTATTATTGATTTTAATGGCATCTAAAGTGACATATCCACTTTCTGTATAGATATTTGTTATAAGTTGCTTAGCCCTCCATCCTTTTAGTTGATTAGCTAACTAGTCTTTTCACCATAATCATAAAAATGTGCTTTTGCAGAGTGTTAGTCTTTTGTTATATAGTATTGGGATCGGTTGCAGCAACAGGGCTTAGGCCTGGTCTTAAGTTAAGTCAGTCATAACTTTGCGTTCTAAGCCTGACCTAATAGTTGTGCCGGTTGCACCATCTAGGCTTAAGCCCTCTTCTCGCTAAGACCGGGTGTAAATATTACGCCAAGTCAGGCGCAGGTGTAACGTCAAAATCTAGGCCGTTTCAATAGTAACCAGCTTGCAACACAATGGTGCGTCTAATGTAGCCTATAGACTTTATGAGTGGGATTTGAGGTTTTTCCAGCAGATGTGATATGATATGTAAATAATAAATGCTTAGTTACACATTAGCGGGAGATTAGTAATTATTTATCCAAACAACATGACACGCTGCTAGGCCATAGGCATAGTTGGGTGGGCATTCACATGAATGTGCATTGCTAAGAATACAAACACTGACAAATACTGACTTAGCAGTTAGGACCAGGCTTAGTAAAGACCAGTTGGTGCAACCTGCTTCTGGGGTTTGGGTTATATCTATCAATATCTAGGATATTAGACTTTGAGTGCATCCCAGAGTATAAGAGTAGAGGCACCTGGAGTATTAGAAAGTAGCATTGAGTTTAAACGCCAGTGCCTTATGGGCTTTGGAATACCAGGGGGTAACAGTGACATCACAACAGGGGCATGATCAGATATAACAGACTGGTTGCAGACATTTGTGCACAATGATAGTGAAAAATTGGCTTAGGGGAGAGTGGGAAAACAAAACAATTTCATTAGTGTTCCTCAAGGCATTTTCTCTGGAGGGATGCCTCTAGTTTACTTAGATTGCTTCTCATGGAGGCGTGCTATTTACAGCTCCTTTCACCAGCTTGTGGCCACCAGCCTGCATCATAGACACAATGAATTAATCAAAAACTGACTCCTCTTCTCATCTTCAGTAAGAGAGAGAAAAAAAAAACCTCATCATCTTCATGTCAGACTTGAGCCTGTCATTTTCTGAATCTCTCCAGATTTTCTTTTTTCATGACACAGGAGAAGAGAGAGGTTATTAATAAATTTATGAAATGGTGCTGAACTGTCTCTCACTCTTCTCTCTTCCTCCTATCCTATTTTGTCCAATGCTCTATCGGGGCACTAGTGTTGCCCTCATGGGACTAGTTTCTGCCTGCTGGTTCATTACCGTGCAGGTTGGATGAAACCGGGAAGCCATTATGGCTCAAATGGCTAGAGAAGCAGCCTGGGAGATGGGCCATTGACTCACTAGGACATTTTATTATTTTACAATGTGTCTCGTCTCTAAGGAATACTTTTAAGGCAGATTGTGTACACATGTTTTAGGAGAGTTGTTGTTTGTAATGTCTGCATTCATATTTTTCGCTTTCCAGCTATTTGTGCTGTATCAGTCAGTACAAACACTGGGTTTGAAAAGATCACCCATACCAGTTGAGTCTCGTGTGTGTGTGTGTGAGACAGCTTCGGTGCCTCTGACGTGTGCACACTGGTGTATGAAACACCATGCATGTTTCTTCCCTCTGTCTGCAGATGCTGTATGAGATTGGACAAGCCCAGTCAAAGCCGTGCGGGATAAATTTAGCTCGTGCTAACACCCTTGGAGGCCTCTTAATAATTGAGAAGGCATCTGCTCCAATTAATGTGGCCCTCTAAATGGAATCCCTATTTAAATTTTCTCTAACTGGGTCACTCTCTTCTTCGCTCTCTCTCTCCCTCTCTCTCTCTGCGGTGCAGTAAGGAAGAAAATGAGCTGCCTTCTACTTTTAAATGGTTTTTAGGGTTTCTGAAACATCATCTGGGATGTTTTGCCTGAGGTCTCCCAAGCACATACACACACACTGTACACCCACACTGTACACACACACTGAAATAAAGTTTTGACTGATTTTTCATATAGCTCTCTTTTGAATGAGACAGAGGAGGAATTGGGAACTTCTTTGAACTCTGATTTAGTTGATAGATTTAGCCTATTAAATGAAAAACTGGAGGGAGATGTTACCAGTTGGGCTTATTATGACTGAGTAAGCAGTTAAACAGCTTTCCTTGATTTTAGTTGCACATTCAGCCCGTTAGAGCTCAAAATGGGTAAAATGTATTGATCTTCTATGATAAGATCTCTATTAATATTTAAACTTATCTGTATTTGGTTGAATAATATTCTGTTTGAATGGCAGGATGGACATGTAGCATATGAGAACTTTCTTGCTAGAAAAGGTTTTATGAGGAAAATTGGTTGGATTATTGGTTCTGCGAATGTTCCTCAGCTGATAAAAGAAGATAATGTACCTATATGATAAAAAAGTTATTTATTATAAATGCTAAGTAATCACAAGCAGTTTAATCCACATTTTTTCAAATGTTTTTCAATTGCTTTATACGGCCCTGAAACACCAGGCCGTCGGACGATTTACTGCTGGTGAGTGTCTGTTGCTGTAGGTCTTGCGGTGTGTCTCGCATCTTTGCTATTAGTCTGATTCAGCATGTTGAATCGGTGGTGGAGCCCATCGGTGAGAGGAATCACTCTGATTGGTTGTTCAGGTTAAACCTGCAGTAGACAGAAATGTTTTTGGCATCATTGGGCAAAATTACATAATAACCTTTTAGCATATTGTAATTCAAGTGTTCTGAGAGAATAGACTTCTGCACCTCCTCATGGCTCTGTTTTCAGACTTTAAAACAATCTAGCCTGTGACATAAGACTTTGTCCAATCACAGGTCATTTCTGAGAAAGTGCGTTCCTATTGGCTGTCTTCCGGTGGGCGGTGCTTGGTATTTCCTCAACTGTTCTCAACATGGCTGTCGGGTCACAAACTTTCTCATTTTACAGCTAAACAGTACACTACAAGATGTTTCTGAAAACATTTGAGGCGAGAAATAGGTATTACAGTTACAGAATATTGATTCGTATTTGATCATCGCTCAGCTCAACTCTGATTGGTTGTTTTTCTCCGGTCTGCGTACCTGTCTCATGCTTTACTGTCAGGATATAGTGACCTTTTTAGAAAAATAACTTTTTTTAATCATATTTGCTCCATTTCTACGCACTGCAGCTTTAAGCGAATCAGTGTACGAGAGAAATGGTCTTCTGCCTTTTTGAATGATGAATACAGACTACAGCTACCTGCTGGTGTGGAGAGTTATTTCCTCTCACGCAGGCGCAGAATGTACATGGTAGTGGGCTGTTGGCTGTCGTCTTTACAGTGGGTTTGAGTGCAACTTTTTGGCCAAGACACAGTCGGCCTTTGTCGCCGCTATTTTTGTAATGTCAGTTTGGTGTGTCTGGCCATGTAGAACAGAAATAGAATAGGACCACAGCACAAATATGACTGTAACGAGCTAGTGAAGCATGGCATTGTGCCAAAATGTTTTTGTTTTGAATGCTAACGGTCAAATATTATTTTCATATGCCCTTCATGGCTACAGTCCAGCATGATTCACATATTCTCTGACTATCTTGACCTTATTTCGACACATTTATACAATTTTCAAACTTAAGTTCATGATTTGTTCAAAGTTTTGCCTTTGAATTTTTGCCATAATCACAGTTACAGTTTCACAACTCTTGTCCTTGTACATTATACCAGCTAATTAGAACTATGTTTTATCTCAGTCTGTCGCGAAACGAGCTGGTCTTGCCCTCTCCCTGACTCCCTTCCCTCTTTGCTTTCCAGTGTAGTTAAGCACACTGACTAATTATGGCACCCTGCTTCACCTTGCTCAGTCTTTTACATGAACAGCAGCAAAGTTACAACTGTCGTGTAATCCCCAATGGATTTCCTGAATTTGGGCTATCCCCTCCTGAGTCACACACACACTGTTTGGTCTGTGTCTGTTTCTACATTTAGACTTTTCATCTCTGTCAGTGTGTTTCACTTTCTTTCTATTTTTCTATCAACCTTCTTGTCTGTCTCAATTTCTTTCTTTGTGTGGCAATCTGTGACTTGAATCTGTTTATCAGCAGCAGGAATCTGGGGTGCCTGATTGCTTGTGTATAACTCTCTGTGTGTGTGTGTGTGTGTGTGTGTGTGTGTGTGTGTGTGGTTGTGTGTGTATGCATATACTGTATGTGTGTGCGCGCTGCTTGTGCTTGAGGGTGGATGTGTGATGCTAAAAATAGCTCTGTGGGCCATAGCGACAGGGAGATCCAGTGTGCAGCTGGAAGCTGACTCATAGTGCTGGACACTTCACTAGATGGATAACACACTGCTCTTTCAACCTGTCCCACTGTACTCCTTCACTCCCCTTTTTTACACACACACACACACACACACACACACACACACACACACACTCACACGCACACACACACACACACACACACACACACACACACACACACACACACACGCACACACACACGCGCACACACACACACACACACACACACACACACACACACACACACACACACACACACACACACACACACACACACACACACACACACACACACACACACCATTCATTTGTTTCTTTACTTCATCCTTCCTCCTGATCCAGATTCCCACTTGTACTAAACCCTCACATGCACAAACACATAATAAAGTCGATAGGCACAAGGTCAATCATATCGTCATTCACACGTCATAATAAATACTTTTTTTTTATGAGCGTCTCGCCTCACAAGGGGAATGAAAAGCAGGTAAGTTACAGTGAAGGGAGATATAAAGCAGACACAAGTTGATACAGTACAAGAGATCAATAATTGGGCTACATGGAGCACACACCGGTAGCCACAATTCGCTGTGTGTAACATGTGAATTACAGTAAGTGTAGGGAGTGCGTGTCACTCAGACACATTTCAATACACTGTATTTTACTGAGCTGACACTTTGAATTTGAATCTGTTTTCTGTCCCCATGCGCCTCCAGTGTAAAACTTTATCTAGAAATGCCACAAAACAACAGAGTATGTCCATATTCTATTTATTCCTTTTACAGTGCATATATTATAACATTCAGTTCCACTGTAATAAGGTTGATAGCATCACAAACCATGCAAATATTACTTAAGATTTAAGGGTGGGATACGATACGATATCATCACAATACTTAAGTTGTGATACGATCTTATTGAGATTTTAAACATTTTGCGATTTGCTGAATATTGCAATAAGATATATTGTGATGTATTACCTCTTTTCAACTGCAAATTATGCAGTTTGTCAACATCTGTTTTATCTAACAAAATACAGTTTTTCATTCATATATCTTGAGGTGAGAGATCAATGAAACCCTTTGAAAATGGCCATTTTTCCTTGCCAAAATTTAGTGTAACTTTGGAGCGTTGTTTAGCGTTCTTCCTGACAAGCTAACTCAACGATTCCTTAGGTTTTCTAGTTTGTATCCAATATCTTTACTCTAGCTTTAAGACTGAGCCCTCTACAACCTCTGAAAGACAATATAACGTCTGCATTGTTAAGAGGTTAATAGTTTATATAATAAAAGATCAATACTTGATGTCCGTGTATTTATATAATATTGCCACGCAAAATATCCTGATACTATGCTGTATGGATTTTTTACCCCACCCCTGCTAAGATTACCTTGGCATTTTTGCCTTCATTAATTGGGTGACAGAGGAGATGTTTAGTTAAAAAGATGCAACCAGAATCAAACAGGACTTTACAGTTAGATGTTATGTGTCTTAGACTGTTGGTTCATCCAGACTACCTTCCGGTCTAATATTTCCAGAAGGAGATTTTCTTCACAGCCGAAATAAGCTGCTTTGCTTGTACAGTATGACCGTGATGACAGAGATTTTCTCTGTAGAAGGAAATAGCTTTTTATATTGAAACTGAGGATTATGTATAGATTACATATGTATTTATTTGTATCCACTTTCTGTAGATTTACTTGGAATCTTATTTAAAGAAAACACATTACGAACTAGCTTACAGTACAGTCAGGTATTGGATCCTGAATGGAGAGATGTCGGCATATGAGGCGACAAGCGAAAAGGGGGTTTGGAATAGCAAGAGAAGGAGAAAAGCAAAGACAGGGAGATAGGGTTAGCTAAAGAGAGAGTGGAGTGAATGAGAATCAGAGTGAAAGAACGTCGAAGGTTCGGGAGAAAAAAAAGTGAAGGGGAGAGAGACTGTGTCTGACATGAATCTGTCTGCTTGTGTCTCACCGGGTCGGGTCTCTTTTCACCTCTCCTGTGCCTTGGTGATGCAAATCGGAAAAGAAGTCCTAATCTGAATTTTAGCATGCACTCCGACCTCCATCTCGACACAGTTCTGTCTCATCCTCATGTTAAAAAATGAGACGGTGGAGGATAGTGAGAGAGGAGAGCAAGCTAGACACGGAGACTGAGAGGAGGAAACTGGCAGAAAGTCAGACTGTATGACTCAGAAGGGGTAAAATCAGGGCTTAGGAGAAAAAAACGTGTCTAAGATAGAGGGGGAAAGGATGAAGATACCGAGAGAAGAAAGGGTCCACATTATTGTGATAAACCAAAGATCTTGATACACTTGTACCCCTTTCTTCAGTGAATTATTAAACCTCTCCAACACACATATATCAAATCCAGTCTGCTTATGCCCGAGGTAATGTACTTAAAACACTAAGCTATTCTTAATGGGAACAGCAGCTACTGTAGATCATGTAACAGTTGCCCACAGTCATTGGTTACATTATCATAGGTCAACACACGGGAGGTTTGAGTTCAACAAACTCAGACTTTGGGTGCAGCACACTTTGTGTGATATAGTGAAGAGTGCTTTGTTTAGAATTAAAACAAACGATTAAAAACGGTGTGCCTCTCTTGATTCACCCTGATCTGTAAGCACCTGGCAGCACACACTTGTTGAAAATTTAACGTCACCAAAAGTCCAACACAACAGACATTGTGTTTAGGGTGTCACCATTGTCCCAGTTCATCGCATAGAGCTTTGATTATATTTAGGGCTGTCAAAGTTAACGCGATAATAACGTGTTGTAGCTGGCTCAGTTTTCAAGCTAGAGAGAAGATACTGGTATCATATGAAACAAAAAAAAACTAAGGAATCCATTGAAACCAACCATGTCATACCAGCTTGTCATGAAGGAGGCTAAATAACGCTCCAAACTTGTGCTCAATTTTGGCGAGGAAAAACTAGCATGGCCATTTTCAAAGGGGTCCCTTGACCTCTGACCTCAAGATATGTGAATGGAAATGGGTTCTATGGGTACCAATGAGTCTCCCCTTTACAGACATGCCCACTTTATGATAATCACATGTAGTCTGTGGAAAGTCATAGTCAAGTCAGCACACTGACAGCAGTTGTTGCCTGTTGGGCTTGAGTTTGCCATGTTATGATTTGAGCATATTTCTTATGCTAAATGCAGTACCTGTGAGGGTTTCCGGACATTATTTGTCATTGTTTTGTGTTGTTAATTGATTTCCAATAATAAATATATACATACATTTGCATAAAGCAAGCATATTTGACCCCTGCCATGTTGATAAGAGTATTAAATACTTGACAAATCTCCCTTTAAGGTACATTTTGAACAGATAAAAAATGTGCGATTAATCGTGATTAATCATGAATAATCATGGACAATCATGTAATTAATCGCAATTAAATATTTGAATCGATTGACAGCCCTATTTATTACATGAATATTGTGTGTTCTTTGGGTTCTTAGGGGAAAGGCTGTGATGAAAGTGTGATGAAAGTGTCACCTTGTGTCCCACATGCCTGTTTTTCAGACAAAGCGTGACTGCTTGTACTCCTTTTGAGCTTTAAAGAAGCCCCTCTGTAATAAGAACACTGCCTCCTTTTAACAGACACACACACGCACACACACACACACACATATACATACATAAATACATATGAGAAGGGAACTACTACTGAGCATACATATAAGGTTTACATCACACACACACACGTACATTCCCACCACACCTGCCCTCGACCTTGATCATATAAACATGCATGCAAAGTCACACTCATGACCGTGTACAAGCTCTCACATGCCACACTCTCATGTACACACACACACACACACACCCACGCACACACGGCTCTACTCAGATCATTACAGCACTGACAGCACCATTCCACATGAGCACCTTCAGCCACTAAAACACAGCTGAATGGAACACAGAGGATGGCTGAGAATTAATGTGTTGAGCTTGTTCCAGTGGCGCTTTACTCTCTCTTAAGTCTCTCACCTGATTCTGTTGACAACAGAAAGCAAACAAAAGGTATGAAACCACCTCAGAAAACAGAGTGGGTCCAGAGTAAGCTAGCTTGTAGTTCCTTAGTAGATTTTGAAACAGAAGCAAACTTCCACACCACTAATAGCAAATGAACACATCAGCTCAGCAGCGTGGGATTTGTTATTCAAGATGCCTCATTACTAATCGGCAGACTCTCATGTCTGCTATAGAAATAAAATCATCCTCCTTCCATACTAAAAGAGATATTTTCGGATATTTCAAATGATCTTCTAGCTGTACAGTATGATTTTCTGTCTCTACTGAAGTGTCAATTAAGTGCCTCTGCTGCAGGCTAAAATCAAAGCCAGCATGAATGCAGTCTTTACAGATCTATGGTGCTGGAGCTAGTCAGAGCCCTTTCATGTACATTTTTGTTTGGGTTGTCTTCTTGGTTTTACTTACATGTATGCTATATTATTTGTTAAGGAAAATGTTCTTAACATGTTTGACTTTTTCAGACTCAATGTGGCTGTTAAGCGAGACAAAAATGGTACTATACAGGGAACTGACTATGTGACTATTTTACTGTTGCACAATACGCTAGTTGATTGAAATTAACAAATAATGTCTCTCTTTTAGGCAATCATATCCAGGTTACTGATGATATTTTTCTCAGACTATATCACCCATCAAAGGATTATAAGAAATATTAGATGAAAACTTCAATACTCAAACTCAAAATGTCTTCATTTTATGGCTGGAATACACCTCAAAAATGTGTGATTTTTGTCAATATTTCCAAACTCTACAGCACACCAGATTAATGCTTGATTACTCATCTTCTCAAGTACAGTATATTGAGTAGGACTGTCAAAGTTAACGCAATAATAACGCCTTAATGAAAATGTGTTTTAACGCCACTAATTTCTTAGATTTTTACCTCGGAGCTGGCTCGGTTTTAAAGCTAGAGTGAAGATAATGGCATCATATGAAACTATGAAACCTAAGGAATCCATTGGTTCCCAATCATGTCATAGCTTGTCGCGGAGGAGGCTAAATAATGCTCCAAACCTGTGCCAAATTTTGAGGAAGAAAAACTGGCATAGTTATTTTCAAAGGGGTCCCTTGACCTCTGACCTCGAGATATGTGAATGAAAATGGGTTCTATGGGTACCAACGAGTCTCCTTTGAAGGTACATTTTGAACTGATAAAAAAAATGTGTGATTCATTTGCGATTAATCATGACTAACTATGGACAATCACAAGATTATTCATGATTAAATATTTTAATCGATTGACAGCCCTAATATTGAGATATTGTTGTTTCTGTATCTATGAGTCTACATGCCATTAGTCACAATGTCAGACTTTTGTCTTTGGGTACTGCTATTGTGATATAGAGGTGGGTGGTAAAAAGTAAGCATAGTGCATCAGTAAAAGATAGAAAAGAAACCAAAATTATCTTTTCAAAGTTTCATGGTATCTTCAGTTCTCTTAATAGCAAAACATATATATTTTTTTAAAACATCTGAGTCTCCTGCTTGCTGTTATTTTGAGGAAAAATGTCTTAAAATTCTTTCTGAATAATTATGAACTGATGGATTGATTGCTTTTTTGTGTGTATGTGTTATTGCTGGTATGCCCCAGTGTGGAAAATGCCATGGATAAAGTTGGGTAGAGCATTGAGCGTTCAGGTTGTGAGCCTTTCTCAGTAGCATTTGGGAGCCTGGCTACTAATTTATGCACTGTGACATTCTCTCTGTAGTTGAATCATTCAGGGGTTACAACCAGCCCTTAAGAGGAAATACACAGATCCATTCCCCACTCATGTTCCCTCCAACAACTGTTCCCTCCAACAACTGTTCCCTCAAGTGAGCGATGAAGACTTTCCCCCTGTTTACTCTCCTACTCTCCAGGCTCTGCCCTCCTCCTCTTACTCTGCCTTTCTCCTCCTCTACCTCTCTTTATTCATCTTTTTCATATTACAGTATGTCTTTCCTTCTCCTGTCTGTCCCTCCTCCTCTTGTGTGTTTTTAATAATATCTTATCCTCATCTTGACCTCCCGCTCCCCTCTGCCTCAGTGCTTCACCCCCATCACCTAGCCCTTGACAGAAGTTGTGGGAAAAGAGAAAGATTATCAAATTGCACTATGAGTTGCTTGCATATGTCATGTGTTTCCTGGATCACAAGTTGCAGTTTGTCATTCTTCAGGAGACCAACAGACAAATAAACAAACTCTCCTTGCCCTCTCTCCAGTTCTCATCTCTCACTTTTTTTTCTTTTGTCCTCTCATTTGAACTCTGCTTTTCCCTGTCCATCTCTCTTTCCATATCTGTTTCCTCCATGTCAGCCAGTGCTTTCTCGTCGTCATGCATTCTGGAGCGAGTTCAAAGTTGCTGTGCTAGAGCTTCAGCCTGTAAGAAACAAAACTAATCTGTTGTTGGCAAGGACGAGTGTGGGGGGAAATAAGGGAGATGCAGACAAATGGAGATGGTCAAACAAGGGACAGTGGGTTTGGATGTCCAGAACTTTTTCCACAATTACAAAAAATGGAAATCATTAAGAAGTATGCTGCTTATTAATTCCTCAAACCAAGGTTCGGTCCTACTACAGTATGACATGTGTATACCATGGCATGAGTCCCTGAAAGTGTAGCCAAATCTTCACATCACAAGTGGTTTTCCATACATATACTGTATATGGTAGAAGGTGTCACTTGGTCACCTGTTGGACCCAAACAGTAAGCATTAAGTGCTCATCTAGTGCACCTATTTATCTAATCAGTGGCTGTTGCTGCTGCTGCTTCTTTTACCCTGACTCCCTGCAATGTGTGAAAGTAATCTGGTGACCAAAGAAAGCACAATACGACATCTGTTGAGCTGTTAGCACTGTTCCAGGATGGCGTTTTATTGAGAAAAACAGCAGGAGACAACATTAACAATGTGGCGAAAACTCGCTTTCCTCACAAAGTGTGAGATGTGCGGCTGCTGCAGACGGCTGCATTGGTTTAAAATAGAAGTACATGTGTTTCATCAGACAAATGGCTGAAAAAATGTGACTGAAAGACATCTAGTATAGTGTTAGAATTTTGGGAATTTTTGAGCAATGGAAAAGTTGATATTTGTGTTTGATATTCACCACACAAAAATGTAATCACGTCTCATTGTCTCTGATAGTGGTTATGGCTGGAGAGAGGCCTTTAGTAGATAGACTTGCACACTTTGTTAATTAAATATTTGATACTGATGCCTTGGTTTTTCTAATCCTCTGTAATTAGTCACTAATTGGAATTACATTTCATATAGGGAGCCAGAGAGAGATGAAACAGGTTCTTGTGAGAGCATTACTAGATTTTCTGATATTATCTGCGGCACCTGTTGTGCAGTCTTGTGAAGGAAATAAATTCCCAAGACCCAACAATGCAGTCTAAACGATACAGTCTGCAACATTTCATCTAAAGTCTGGTCACATTACTGGAATTAAAATAATGGATGGGTAGGTAAATGTGGAGTATGGACTGTAGAGGGAGAGATGTGCATCAAGTCATATTGGTAGCCCTTATTAAAAAAAGCCTTTCACTGGTACATTTAACTTATGATGTGTACTTGTTTTGATTGTTGATTGCTGGCTGTAACACAATTTGTCCTTCTGGAATAATAATGAGACAGACTCACTGTACTGAAAGACGGTTTGCTACAGAGAGAAAAGACGGGACATTAGGCAGAGCAGGTGAAAAATTTAAGTTCTCAGCTATTTAATCAAAGTTAGTGAAACAATAAACACAAGATATTGATTTCCCAGTCTGGTATAGATGTAAAGAAAATTGGATTTTATATATTGGTTCAAACAGCTTGAATTCTTCAAATTTTGAGAGCATAATAGATTCCTATCTCAAGGCAATTTGTGAACAATTCAAATTAAAAAATAATGCACCTTGATTGAATTGTTTGAATAAAAAGTGTTATTTCACAGGTCTGCAATTATCTGAATAGTCTATATAAAGTTCTCTAAAATTACTGCACTGCTCTGAAGTTTCAATATAACAGCTGTGTGACAAAATTTCAACTCCTAGGTTTACTAACTAGTTTTTTTCCCCAGAGCTTTCAACCGCATCCCAGGGTTTTTACTCCTGGACGACGACTTTGACACTTTTCCGGTCAATCCTCTGACCGGTTTCGGTTGGGTGTTCATAGAACTGATATTGCCTGTTTCAGTGTTCATTGTGTCATTTTTACAGCATCCTTTCACTGATGTAGTGTTCCCCACCGCCGTTGCATGTGATTCCACAGCACAGCGATGTCTTTAGGAGTACCATAAGAGATTTTAAGGTGTTGAATGGTTTGGTTCTGACTTGTTGTGACTTCTGACAGCCCGGCCATGTAAGAGTCCCACTGGGATGCTGCTGGAGGTCCCTGTGGATTTAGCACTGTCTGTACTGGTTTTATCTCAGGTCGATATTCTTGTCATCTGCTCTTTGTAACCATTGCTTCACCTTCCTATTTCTGGGAAAAAAAGCTACTAAGAGCATTTTAACCTGTGCTAAACTATGCATTTCCATTGTCATGTACAATATGTTGCCATGGAACAGACTGAAAATTTGTAAAGTTTAGCATGGGAAAACACATGTTAATTTTAGACATGTGTATGTATGACTGTATGGTGAGAAATTGCATGTCAGGTCTGTTTTAGTGTAACAACAAACTGACCACTTGTTTGGTCGTCTTGATTCCTGTTCTAAGATTCTCTCTGTAACGGGTCAAAATTAGATAGGAGTAAAACTGCAGGTCTTTCAGACATTGAATTGAGGTGTTCTTGCCGATGAAATTGCTCTAGGCTCCTAATCTTATCTTACATTTGATAAAGAAAAGGATATTGTGTAGCATGAACAAGATGATTGGTCGCTTCAGGACTCCCTGGAATTGAAAAGGCAAAATATGGGATATCTTCTGCCTACAGGTTAAATTGGACGTCATAAGATTGAAAAAAGTTGGTGCTTAAAACCGGGGCGGTATTGTAATGCAGTTAAAGGGTCCGGCAATACATATCTGTGGTTGTATTGGGCAGCTCTAAGCTATTTATGTCTGACTTTATGTTTTTCAAGTAGGGCGCCATCAGGGAATATGTACCTTATATTGCAAATGTCTTTTTCTGTTGTTTAATTCTGTACATATTCAACAAAGTCTGGGGATTACTAATGCCAGAATATCCCCTAAGAAAGAGCCATTAAAGATTACCCAATTAATAACGTCAAAAACATAAAGGCCTAATAAAGTCCGACTAAAAGTGTGGACCTGCAAGTTATTGGCTCACAGAGTCCCATGACCCCTTCTGCCTCTCAGCACAGTGCATTCTGGGCGTAATGGACACAAGGTAAAGAGATTGCACAGCTCCCCATTAGCATGTCCAACTCCTCTGACCGTCTTTGCCAAGCTTAGATCTCTTTACAAGACAAATTCAAGGAGTATCATTTGCACTAAATTTGAGCTTCCTCTGGGTAATATGTCAAGGAATTTATCAAAGCTCCGAAAAAGACTAAATGTGAATGTGATGGAAGACTTGGACTCGAAACAGATTGGTAAAGCAGATTGGAATTTGAAATGCAAACCTCCTGGACTCATTTGCATGTGCTGCATAGCAGATTGCTGTGGAAATACACTAATCTCAACATGAATATGCCTCCAACATAATTCTGTCTGTCAATTGTTGCAGAAACAGGGTGCTTATTTTTTTTTTCTCTCTGTGCTGCTTTCAGCAACTATTTTTATTCATGGGGCTGAGTTTCAGAGAGACCATTGTGTATCACATGATTATCTCCTAAATTATGAAATGGAGCATTTTGGGATTAGGCTATATTGCTCCTCTGTAGCACCCCTCCTCTCTTTCCTTCAACAAACCCTGCGCTATTCCCTTTCTTTTTCTTTTCCTTTTCCTCTCCCTCTCCCTTTTATTTCTGTTATTCCCCCACTCTTGCACAAGCTTTCCACTCTCTCTGGTGTGTTTGTATGTGTGTGTTACAAAGAGGTGAGAGGAGACTTCACAGCATTATTTCATTTTTAGTTTCCTAGGTGGTTGCAACACAGATTACTGGCCTGAATTTGACCTTCTCCTGAGTGCTCAACTTCATGGCTAATTTGCCTAACTGGATAATGGCGACTCATTTGCCAGGGGGATCTAATAATAAAATGATATGTATTGCTTTTATTGTGTAAGTGTAGAAAATCTCTTCACAGATGCACACAAATGGAGCTCATAGGGGAGGTTCGCGCATTAACATGAAGTCATTTGCACCACCTACAATCAGCTTATCTTCCTCCACTACGCAGTTATATGCACATTCACATTAGGAACCGGTCCATTTAAACCTGCTCAACAGTTATTTACTGTTGCTGGTGCAGAATGCTATTCACTGGTCAGCGGCCACCACTGCATTGCACCCTCCCGAGCCTTTACCTGAAAGTTCTTCAATTTAAGATCAGCTTTTGATGCTGTTAACTGTTATTTCAAGATGATTCCTGAACAGTTGATTAAATGTGTCAATGTTTCAATTATAGTCTAGGCATTTGGGCATGTATTTATTAGGGCTGTGTATTGGCAAGAATCTAGCGAAACAAGACGTATCGTGATACTTGGGTAACCATTCTATATATTGCGATTCTGTAAGCAAAAGGAAAACTGTTGTAGTAAAATGAACACACCAGAAATACAGCATTTTAGAATTGGCAAAATTAACACATTTATACTGCATGGTTTTTGCCCCAAACTGCATGTGATTATCATAAAGTGGGGAGACTCGTGCGTACCCATAGAACCCATTTTCATTCACATATCTTGAGGTCAGAGGTCAAGGGACACTGTATTTCATCGCCAAAATTGAGTTACTATTGAGCGTTATTTAGCCTTCTTCGGGACAAGCTAGTATGACATATCAATGGATTCTTCATATTTTCTAGTTTAATATGATACCAGTACCTTCAGTCTAGCTTTAAAACTGAGCCCACTACAACCTCCGAAAGATCGAATAGTGGAATAGACGGCCGGCTGTCGGATTTTTAAGAGGTTAATTAAAAATCAATACAATATGCACAACATAATATTGTGTTACTCATGTGTATCAATACTTTTTACACCCCTAGTATTTATTATGTTGTATGTTATCAACAACAGTGTTACGTAAGGCTTTATTCACTCTCCTCCCTTGGGGGATTTTGCTTTTGTTCTGATGAGATGACCTCCTGACTCTAGGCAGGAAAGCTGTTTTGAATGCAGCCAGTACATCAAGGTCAATTGTATTTTTCACAATGATGAGGATGCTTCTAGTTTAACTGACAGTATTAAAATCCTCACATCAGATAATGCATATTTAATTAAATGTTTTTCTCTTCTCAGCATTTCAGTGAATAGTTCTGAAAATGCTCTTGTTGAGATTTACTGCGTATAGTTTCTGCACTCTACAATATTTTTCTTCTTGTGAAAATGTCAAAGGCCCTAAAATGTCAAACAATGTAATGTGTCTTTTTCTGCATTTCGCACAGCTCGTAAATGGTTCTAGAAGTGTTGTGTTTGCTATAAATGGTTGGTGGGTACTAACAGAGTCCTCTATCTGTCAACTGTATTTGAAATACACCTGGTGATATTGCTACGGTGCTACCTATTGTAAGCCTTAAAGCCAAGGTGAAGCATGTTTTGGGAAGTTTTCATGAATACCTACTGTATACTGTATGTGTTTGCGATAGCTGACTACTCCCACCCCCCTCCACACACACACTGAAAGACATTGGCTGATATCAAGGAGAGAAAAATTACCAAAGACAGCTTCCACTGTGTGAGATAATGAAGATTAAGCACCGCTCCATTTGAATTTAGACTCAAGTGAAACCCACAGGTAACAATAAATTGCAGAGCCATGAAAACATTTTTATATGCAGGGGAGTGATTGAAGATTGTGTGGAGTGACTCACTCATACACACTGTAAATATATCGCGAACACACCAAAATAAATACATGCACTCACAGACATGCACTCCGCCACCTATACCTCATGTACGGCGCTCCGTGGGTGTTGGATCCTGAGGGCCACCTACCTTACTGCAGTGATGAATAAAACAACAGCCACTTGGAGTTGTGTGTGTGTGTGTGTGTGTGTGTGTGGAGAGGTTCTGCTGACGTGCTGGCTTTTAAATTAACTCCTCTGGCTGGCAGTATGGCTGCATCTGGCCCCGGCTGATGTGAGTGCCTCTGCTTGCAATCGTGTCTGCATGCATACATGATGACCTGAAAAAAATTACCTGAAAAGACCCAGCAGCAGAGAAAGCTCGACTCACCAACACGGTGCCATTAATCTTTCACGTGCCTTAGCATTTGTGATTAAATAAGGTCGACAAAACATTCAAAACACCCTAATTTACCTTCATGAGCGGGGCAGATTATTGCTTCAAAGACAAGCAGATTTCCTTTTTTTTCTAATTTAGCACCTTGGCTGTTCCATCCTGTTAAGCCTTGATCTGTACACATAGCTTTTGACATGGTTAAACAGCAACTGCACTTTTTCATCAGCCCTTCTATATGTATTCCACAGTAATCAGTCCTTGGCACACATTTTCTGTTTAACGCTCCTACTTCACCTTTGTTCTTCTTTTTCTTTTGACTGTGTTTGCACTAATGGCACCTGCAAATGTCGCTTCACATTGTACAAATGGGATGCATCAATCCAACTTTTTCTCTTCCAATACAGAATCCGATACCTCTGAAATGCGTGGAATTGTTATTATGTAAAATACATTAGGGCTGGGGGGGAAAAACGATAGAGCATAGTATGGCAATATTTTGCGTGACAATATTGTATCGATACACGTTCGTCAAGTATCGATCTTTAATAATATAAACTATTTTTAACCTCTTAATCCGACGGTCTTTCCGAGGTTGTAGCGGGCTCGGTCTTAAAGCTAGTGTGAAGATACTGGTATCACATACCAGAAAACTAGAAAAACCCAAGGAATTAATTGGTGGCAAACCATGTCATGTTAGCTTGTCAGGAAGAACGCTAAATAATGCTCAAAGTTGCACTGAATTTTGGCGAGGAAAAAACTGGCATGACCATCTTCAAAGGGGTCACTTGACCTCAAGATATGTGAATGAAAATGGGTTCTATGGGTACCCACGAGTCTCCCCTTTACAAACATGCCCACTTTATGATAATCACATGCAGTTTGGGGCAAGTCATAGTCAAATCAGCACACTGACACACTGACAGCTGTCTGAAAACTCTGAGATGAACAGCGTGAAAACTCTATCTTATTAGATAAACCAGATGTTGACAAACTGCATCAGTTGAAAAAAGTAATAAATCGCAATATATAGCAATATATCTAATCACAATATTGGATATCGCAAAATGTTTCAAATCACAATAAAATCGTATCGTGACTTAAGTATCGTGAAAATATCGTATTGTGCGGCCTCTTGTGGTTCCCATCCCTAACATGCCTCAAAGGTACATTTAAAGGTTTATTATGTCACTTCTCATCCCACATTAACGTTAGCTATGTATTCTTCTAGAAGGTGTAGGGTGTGTGTCTACAAGTCCTGTGTGTGATTCTTGATGGGAGTAGTCACTTTCTCCTCTCTGCTGTTTAACACACACAGTTCATCAGTTATCAGCATCCGTCCATTATAGAGGAATTCTCAAGATTTCTCTCATACTGCAGAACATTTCTCTGTGATCCCAAATGAAAGACCTAAAGCAGGTAATTTGCACTACATTTCTCTCTCCTGTGATTTTATTCACTGCTGAATTTGCACGGCTCAAATCGGAAGGAATTTTTGATTAAGATAAATTATGAATTCAACCCTGATGCTGCAAGCTCACAACACACATCGCCTCTTCGCCATCCATCCATCATATACTCATTGAGATTGATACCGTGTAATGAATATCTATTAATGCAACACTAGCATTAATTAGAAGCCCATTATTACCACCTGACCCCACGTGAAAACACAGTTTGTGTCGTGTTTTTCTCTCGTCTTTTTTTTCTAGTGTGTGATCAGTTTGTGTGTGTGCATGATTGCATGTGTGAACATGACAGTGCGTCTATGCTTGCTTGTGTGACCCCTAGTATTGCCCATTGCTAATAGGTTTGCAGATGGAGGAGCTTTATTATGCTCTTTATGATTTTTTAACTGACTCACTGCTCACTGCTGGTAATGAATGTGGTCTGTGTGTGGGGGTGTGTGCATGTGTGTGCACGTATGTGTGTGTTAATAATGAATATGATCGAGGTGGATGCAGGTTTGGAACAGAAGGTTTTCCATGGGGGTTGGTAGCGTACTGAGGAGAGGCCTTTAGGGAGAGAGGGCTAGAGAGATACAGGGGATGAGAGAGTGTGATGGAGGGATAGCGAGGGCTGGAGAGAGAGATGAAGAGTGTGTGTGTGAGGTAGAAAGAGCGTGAGAGAAATGGAGAGAAAGATAAGAGAGAAAGAAAAAGTGGTGAAGGGAAATTGAGGACAAGAGTGGTACTAACTCTGCTTTACTGTGTGTGGGCGGATGGATTGATTAGAAAAAAGAGAACAAATTAGTTAGAGTTAATGAAAGAGAAAGACGTAGATAAGACACACAACCTCAGTGCATTACTGATGATGCATTAGTATTGCTATATCGATCATAGGTCATCTGTTTAGGGGTTATTTAGAGGCTTCATATCTCTGCTGGCTACCAGGTTCAGCGAGGCTTATTTATTTATGAAGGAGATAAACTGTACCCTTGTGCCCCTGTATTGGAGTATGTCTGTGCCTGTGCACATTCTTATTAATGTTTCTTTCGTTGCATTCGTAAGTGCGCTTGTGTGTATTCGTGTGTGCTCAATATAGTTTGTGCACGGTCAAACTTGTAGGAAATGTGCTTCTCTTTTTAAGTCCCAGCTCCAGCAGAGGAGTACAGCTGCAGCAGCACCACCAAGGACATGAAATAGGACAATTTAGTTACTGAACTGCTTGAGTAATGATGAGCTGCACACCCACCAGAATCTGTGATGGGTGTAGAGGGCACAGAGGACAGGAGGGAAGAGCAAACGGGGGTGAAAATGAGCCAGCGGGCGAGGAGACGAAAGGGACGATATGAGATGAAGGAAGCAACAGAAGAGGGTGGTGGGTGGGAGCGACAGGAGGAACGGAGAGATACGGGATGAGAGGATAGGAGTGCCATAGGATAGCAGGTGAGGATGGGAAAAAAGTGTTTGTGAATGTGTTGAGGAGGCAGAGGACAAGTCTGTGATGGAAGGATAAAGATGAGAAGGGGAGAGAGGAGGAGAGGGACTGGGTTGATGGAATTAGAGAAAAGTCTGAAGGAGAGCAGTGTGATAGAGGAGAAATCTGGAGAGGGAGAGCGACAAAGGGGAGGACAGTTCAGAAGTGTTGGAGTTATAAATGAAGGAAATTGAGAAGAGGATAGGATTTGATAGCACGGGGTTGAAGGGGATCTCGCAAGGAATATAAAAGTCTGGAGATGCTGAAGACATGCAGCTTCCGGGGGACGAAGGGCAAGAGAGGGGGGATCCTACAAAATCCATTCCTCCCTAAAATATAATATGACATTTATGATGTGTACAAATCTGGAGCCTCTTACCAGCACTTCAGGCAAAATCCTCCCAAATGTTCGGCATTAATCAGGAGAGTGAGCTTAAAGACTCAAGGTGCTTAAAAAGACGGGCTTCTTGCTTTAAAAGCAGATTTAAGGGTTCAGTTCCCATATGGTTTGGCATGTTTTCACTTTTAAGAAAATGAAAGGGTAACACATTTTTTTTGCTCTCTTTGCCCTCTTTATCTCTGCCCTTTCCATCTTTCCTGTATTTGTTTCTTCTATCTTTTTCCTCTTCAGTCTCTTTTCTCTCACTTCCTCTCTCAGTTGCTATCTCTGTCTTAATTTGCATTTTTTTTTTAGCCTCTCTGCTTTACACTTTGCCTTACACAATCCTCTGACATTGTTAAATGCAAATACATTAGTGCTGGTTTTTGCATGTTGAAGCCCACTTTACATAGCTGCCCACTATTAGCCTGATTCTAACATTTTAGTTAGGCTCTCTGACTTTCACAAAGAGAAGTAATCCTTTACAGTATAATGCACATTTCCTTGGCTTTTAAAGGAGCGATGTGTAGGATCTGGCGGTATCCGGCAGTGTGGTTGCAGATTGCTACCAACTGAAGCCTCTCCAGTATGTCAAGCGTGTAGAAGAATTACGGTTGCCGATGCGAACACTCGAATGTCCATCTCTAGAGCTGATGTTGTAAGAGGAGCGTAGGTCATTTGGAGCAGAGCCAGTGCTGAGTGTGTGTGTGTGCGTGGGAAGTGAGTGGTGAAGAAAGAGAGAGAGAGAGCGGCTGCGACGGGTTCGAGTAAGGTTATTGACTCTGGTCCAAGCAGGAAAAGTTAACCGTGTTTGGTTTTTCCGTTCTGGGTTACTGTAGAAACATGCCGATGCAACATGGTGGTCTCCGTGACCCGCTCCCTATGTAGATATAAACAGCTGATTCTAAGGTTACGGAAACACAACGATTCTTATTTTCAGGTGATTATACACTAAAGAAAACATACTTATTTATATTCTACTCCACTGTGCCTTTAAGCCAGTACATTGCTGTTGCCTGGCAATGCAGCTCAAAGCAGTTTGTTCAAACACATCATGACATCAGTGTTATGAGTGTTTATTTTCTGACAACATAGCATGAATGCAATGCTGTTAAACACCCAAACCTCAGATGTCGGAACCTCCCACCACCACTTAAATATAGCAGCACAGAACAGCCTTCAACATATCAAGGCTTTTCTTGCATTGCCGCACAAAAGTAAAGATGCAAACAAACATGGTTGTTGTGATGGATTACATATCTCTGCACGTTGATGTCTATAGTGTTGTGATTTATCTGAAAATGATGGTTGCTTGACAGGTAGAAAAAATGAATCTCTCTAACAACAACAATACAAAAGTACAGTATGATTTGGAAAATGGTTGGCAATATGTGCGTAACTTGTTTTTAATGCTATAGAAATTCAAATATCTAAATATATTTTAAAGCAAATGTCAGATCATTCTCACTGAGATCTCTCTCTCCCTGTCCCTGTCTGTTTAACTTACACACCCATGTATATACACACAGCAGTCTTCAGAGATATCAAGGGCTTCCAAGCCAGGGCAAGTTTACTTGGATTAAATGTCACACAGGGCGTCACATTGAACAAGGAAGGAGGGAGTTGGAGAGGATGAGGGCAGAGAGCTGGTAGAGTGACGCTTAGGGAGATGGAAGGATGTACAAAAGAGGGGAGGAGAGGAGGGAGGTAGAGATGATTGAAGAGCAAAAATGGAGGAGATAGAAAGAGAACATGGGTAGTATAATAGGTGGAACAGAGCTATAAAGCAGAACAAAGAGAATGAGGTGAGGTGGTTATATTAAAGAGAAGAAGAGAAAGAAATCAGGAATAAGGTTAAAAGTGAGAGGCTGGGTGAAATGTAGAGGGAATGCGAATGAGGGCGAAAGGAGGCTGACAAAGACGAAAGGATTGTTTTAACATTCAGAGCTGCAAAGCAAAACGTTTTTTATTTTTAGCATTGTGGTGGTATGTCGGAGAATTTAGAGGACCTGCAAAATGCAGCAATCATTGTGCACATGCTGTCAAGGGTATACCATACACAGGTACACTGAATATACAACACGGGGCATTTAGAAGTACATTGCTATCATCCTAATTATCATTCACTTATTATACCTTGGCGAGGGCTTCGATATACTCTAACACCTGGCTCACAGCCACCAGCTTTACTGTTTTAAGATCCCAGCCTGGCTGGACTGGAGCTGAGTCAGCTGTGGTTTGCAAATGAGCCGGACCTGGCCAAAAGCGCCCAAGAGCTGACATGAAGAGAAACACAAAAAGAAAAACGACGTTGTCAATTGTCTGCCCTTTACTTTGCTGGATGCGCACACACGGACTATCTAAACATGCCTTAGATGAATTGGTTATTTCCAAATTGTGTTCAGCTTGCTGGGTAATGAATGTAGACACAAAACAAATCCTCCACCTACTCAAAGTATGTTCATTTGTGTGGGAGGCAGCAAAGCCCTGGATATCTACAGTGGGTGTCTACAAAGGAGGGAAACAGTCAGGCTGGATTCTGTCTAAGGCGAGGGGTAAAGGCGAGGTGGGGAGAGAGACGTGGCAGAGATTGTGACGACCTTGGCACAGCTTCGTGTGAAAGGGTGGCAAAGGACTGGAGTGCTGTTGAACTATGACTACAAATCCTCATGGCTGCTCGCTGCCTTAACGATGGAGCAAATTAAGTTATACCCATACAATGAAAGTGAGAAAGTGAGGTGAGGGAGGAGGTTTATAACATGTAGGAGAAAGAGAGACATTTTTCATGCACAAATCAGGTTACCTGGGAGATTTCTGCATTAATACACAGGGCGATGAACTGGAATCTCAAGCACACCTCTGTCATCCAGTCATACACACACACACACACACACACACACACACACACACACACACACACACACACACACACACACACACACACACACACACACACACACACACACACACACACTCATACATACAGTACATGTACAGTTTGCTGGTATATATTCCACATATACATGCACACACCCATACATTCATACACAATTCAAGTATGCTCTCAAACAGAGAAACCTACAGTATACGCAAAGCTCTGTTATCAAGGTCGACCTGCAGAGAACTGGTTCCCAATAGTTTGGTACTTTAAACCCCACATGCTCTAACAGACCATATTCATTATATGCAAAATATTAGGGCTGGGAAGCTAGCTCTTACCGTTAACTCCATTCTCTTTATACATCCATGGTCAGCTCCATGGCCATTTGAATGCATTTAACATAAGTAACGTTTAACTTTTCTTTACTAATAAAAGTGCTAAAAAACACTTTCATACAACGTTTGTCATCCTTAAATACAAGGTGCAGATCCTTAATATCAATACAATCGATTTTTGCGTTTCAAATCGATTTTATACCAATATACGTCTCCCATGAAGGACAACTTGCCGAGTACCTATCGATGTAGTTGGATCATAGGAATTCGATACATCGATTTAGTAAATTAATCGTTACACCACTAAGCTTTAGCCATGATGTCTAGCTCGGCTTTTCCTGCCAATGTGTGAAACCCAAAGTGTTTCCATACTTTACTGTATGTGTAGTGTTTACCACGTTGGATTTAAAAATGTGAGGGTGCAGGTCGTATCCACACCGACCCTCCACTGTTTTGTACTTCCTCGTTGCGGCCAGCTGCGGTTTGTTTTGGTTGATGGATACGGAACGGATATGACGTCATGTTACTCAGACTACAACAATAAAAGTGGTAACTTCCTTTTACCTCCGCATGGACTCATATTAAGTAAATGTATCATTTCAGGCATTAAAAAAAGATATCGAAATCGTAAAAAAAGATTGCGATATATAGGTGGATACATTTTTTTTCCTATCCATACAAAATATACTGATTGTGTTCTTGCAAAGATAAAAAAAACGATTCTTTATACATTCATATTTGCAACACACTGAGGTTCTGTATATGGACAAAGATTGTGGGGATGAATCAGTGTCTTGGGTATATCTCCTGTTGCATCAACATTCAGCAAATACACAAGATTCCCCTGCTGACCTGCTATATGTATACACATACACACACGAAATGGATTACTTCTCCCTATATGTGGCAAAATTGTATGAACACTGTGTGAGAGTCTTGCAGGAGCCTATATGATAAATATTCAAGCTGTTTTAATATCTGTTTCTATCATACGCCACTGGCTTGGTCTTCCCTCCTGTGACCATTAATTCTTTGTCCTCCTTCCCTTACACACATACACACACACGCAGACGTGCACATTAGTTCTTTGCTGTCCACCCAAGTGTCAAAACGCACCCCCTTCCAGGTATCACATCACTGCTGTAAATAACAGCCTGTTTGTGTTCTCGCATCTGTGCATGTGTGTGTGTGTGTGTGTGTTCGTGGACGTTTGACACCGCAGGACGATAACCTCCCCCGTTCATCACCATCATCACTCAGCGCCACCGCCACCTTGCCTTCATCATCACATTGAGACAGCAATTCCTCGGTCCAGCCTTGTCACAAATCAGCGATACATCAACTCCGTGTGTGAGTGTGTGGTGTGTGTGTGTTCCTCCATAGTCATTATCCTTGTCAGTCTGTCACTGTTCCTGTCACATTACTGTCAACAGCTGCAACCTCAACAACATGTGTGTGAGTTTTTTTGATAGATTGGATCCCCCATAGTGTTTCAGAAATCTTCAATGCCCTGTTCAGAGTCGTCTCCGTGAATGAAAGTTAAAACTGGGAAGCAGGTGTGGGGATGGAGAGGGATTTGGTGGAGGTCATCACTGTTCCACCTTAAAAAAAAAGAAAGGCATACAGATAGCAACCTCAAAACTGTCAGTCAAACTGAATGGCTAGAAACTCATTTTGCTTTAACTGAAACATCTATCATGTTTCATGACATCCTCTGCACATGTTGCCCTCCTCTTTGTAACATGAAATCATTCTTAACAATCATTTCCTCACTCATGCTGAATGATTATCCTGAGAAGGAGCTGGCTTAATTACTGGGTCTTTATAGAGTGTGGGAACATAATAACTCTGCATTGGATGATGTGCCATCCTAATTTGTTCATTTAATAAGGAAATTAAGCTGTGTTTTGTACGTTCAACAATGTGCCTTTGTCTGCTTGAATGCCATTATCTGATTTTATGTAGTTACCCGGATGGCTGAGCTGTATGAATTATTTCCCTTTCAAATGTATCCATGTTTCTGCTTCCAGGCCAACTGGACTGAAGCTTATGTCTTCGTATTCAAACGCTGTGTTGATGTGTTGCCCTGCTGGCGGTATAATCTGTTTTTACTACAGGTCATAAAAGGAGACAGGCTAATGGCTCCATGGATGGCAATGTCGGTCTATCAGTTGGTCCATTTCTATTGGTTCGGACTGAAACATATCAAACACAACTGGATAGATTGCCATGACATTTGGTACAGATATCCACAGATCTTTGGTGAGCCCCAAGAAATGATAGATGGATTTCTTTGAAAAGTGATACAGATGTCCTTGGTTCCCGGAGGAAACACTCTCACTGACTTAAATCCCCTTGCACCGCCATGAGTTAGATTTATGTCCCCGTCAGGATCAATTGTAATCACTTTGGTGATACCTTAACTTTTCATCTAGCACCATCATCTGGTCAAAATTTCCATTTATTCAATCGTGTGGTTTATGACTAAATAATACAAAACTAGTGACATTGGCACCAACCTCAGCTGTATTATATGTTTAATTCTAATAAGCATGTTAGCATGCTTACTTTGAAAACATTACACCTCAGCATCAGCATATTCACATTGTCATTCTGAGCATGTTAGCATGCTGATGTTAGCATTTAGCTCAAAGCACTACTTAGCCTTAACACAGCCTCACAGAGCTGCTAGCATGGCTGTGGACTCGTAGTGTTGTTAATGTTGTGTAAATAAGAGTTAACCTCTGGTTAGCCTCCTGTTGTGGAAACCAGACAATTAAGTAAGAATGTGCATGGCTCAGTATATATATTATCTATTTATTTCTATATATATATTATAGAAATGAAGCTGATATAAAAGCCCCGGGAAGACCTGCTTGGCCACATACTGACTTTATCATTATCATCCTTTCATGTGTTTACCTGTTTTGGAAACTGTTTAATTCAGTTTCATTAAATATCAGAGACTGTCATGGTGATGGCGCTAGTTAATAATATGTTTTCAGCAATTTTGAAATCACAAGGAGAAAGAGCTAGGGGTACTGTATTTTATGGAGATGCAGCTTTTTCTGCATAATTCCTTCATCAGTGCTTAAAAGTTTAAACGTGTAAGTAGGCAGGTAATGAATTAATGAGGATTTGCTCTAATTAAAATTAAATACTATAAATAAAAAAAGGAGACAATACATACAAGCTGAGATTACTGGCATTCATAACTGATGTTGCTAAGCGTACAATGAAAGATCGTAGAAGACAATTTTCAATGGCAGATTTATCAATTTGTTGTGCTTTCTAGTGACAACAGACGCCCTTCCTCATTTTTCTTTTACCTCCAGCATCCCTCATCCAAACCAAGAGGTTATTTGGCAGGACAGCGAGTAGATAAACAAGTTATTTATTGCCTCTTTATCAATGTAAACAAACTAGGAAATTAATACCAAACACTTGACCATAGACAGACATTTGATCAATACCTCTCGACCAAACACTTTGGGATCTCTCGTTTTGGATGCTGCATCCATTCAAATTGACCGCTGTAGTTGATGATGCTGTTTTCATTGAAGGGATGGTTTAGAAATAGGTTGGTGATTTAGTGCTGCCACCCACACGATCTGTGCGTGTGTGTGTCAGGGTGAGTTTGTGCATGTGCGTGCATGTGTGCCCGCCCTTGGGGCGTCTGTAAAGCAAGATTCAATGCTTTTATTTCCTGGTTGATTTATGTGGTGACGTTTGCCTTTGCGCTCACAATCGCATTACTGGAAAGGAGGAAGAGGCAGGTTTCTGAAAATCATAAGGCAGAAAATAGCAGACATTCACACACCCTCCTTCTTCTCTTTCTACTTTACTCTTCCCTCTCACACACATTCAATATATAGTATACTGTAGGCATTACACACATATTGAGAATATTTCCTCATATGGCCACTTCCAACATACATTGGCTATATGCACATTCAAAACTGCCACACATTTTCTCCATGATTCATGACTGTTTGAATTCCTGTTTCATCGACACCTTTAGGCGATGTTTAAAACATATTTGATGATGATTCAGAATCCATTTCATCTTCAGTTTTTCATATCTGTGTTTCTGTCTCTGTGTGCCTGCTCACAGTGCCGAGATTAAAGAGTGTGGTTTTTAATCACAGACTGGTAGCTGATGAACAACTTGTGCAACAAACAGATCAAACAGAAAGATAGTGTAAAGTGGTTAAGAGATCGTGGAAAGAGGAAAAAATACTGAATAATAGCTCTAATGTGGCACATATTGTTCCATTTTAAAGGGACAGTGTGTAGGATTTATTGGCATCTGGTGGTGTGGTTGCAGATTGAAACCGAGTACCCCTCTGCTCATTCCTCCCTTTCCAAGACTGTGGTAACGTGAGCCACCGAGTGCAAAACTATGGTAACGTTGTTTGCCTCGCTCAGAGGCCATCCTTACCATAATAACACTACTATAGGGGCAATGGAAATCAGACGGTGGCTGGTGGTACCACGGTTTTGCACTCTGCGGTTTCACAAGCATGTTGGAAAACTACGGTGGCCTCCAGGTAACGTAAAAATGTGAAAGGCTCTCTCTAGAGCCAGTGTTTGGTTTGTCCATTCTGGGCTACTGTAGAAACATGGTGGAGCAACATAGCATACTCCATGAAGAGGACCCGCTCCCTATGTAGCTATGAAGGGCTCATTCTGAGCTAACAAAAACACAAAGTTTCTTAGTTTCAGGTGATTATAAAAACATAATTATGAATATTATATTCCTGCTAATATATCCCCTGAAATATTACACACTGTTCCTTTAATATCCTCTTGTGACCGTTGTGGCCACTAAACCCAAACAACACATTGCTGGTGGGATATTTCAAAGAGAGAGAAAAAACAAAACAAACCATATACAAAGAGCCTTGTGTACAGCACTCTGCAGCTTTTAACATATGTCTGGAAGCATGAGCGAGGTTACTATGGCAACTCCATTGTGGAAGCCCAGATTAAAGGAGCCATTATAGTGTTTTTTTTCTCTCCTACTCTTTTTTTCTTCTTCAATTTTAATATTTTTTCATGCTGTGGATACTGTGGAGTGCAAAAGACACTGATCTGAAGTGCTCCTACATAGCCCTAAATAAATGTTTCCTTCTTTTGTACGACTTCCTCTCCAGAGCATTAGTTTAAAACCATATATACAGTCCTTTCCTCTCCTCTCCTCTCTCCATGCATTTGTCCTCTAGACATATACAAACTAACATTGTCCTCCTGTGTCGCAGAGCTGGTTTAAAATGTGTACAAATCCTTCCCCAGCAGTTTCATCCCTCAAGCTGATTGGAATCCCATTCATAATTTATCTCTAATGGAATAGTTAATGAATCTTTGTGTTTCACTCTTTATCGCTTTGTCCAGGCCTGTTTGTCTCACCTCATCTATACTGCATGATTATTGAAACAACTGAGGCTCAATCAGTGGGAGGGTATTTACAGTTGCCAAATGCTGATGGATCAAATTATTGCGGGATGCATACTTAATGAGGCCTTCTGATGAAGAGGCAGGTCGCATACCGTTCCTGCCTTCAGACATCAGTGGCTTTGAGTTTGGTGAATATGGAACGGAAATGTCCTTCTTATGTCCTTCAGAAGTTAAATTTGATCAACAGTTTATTTGAAATAGGGGTGAGCAAGTAAGATTCAGGTTTTTAGGATTAATGCTGATTATTACATGGCTTTGTTGAACACTCAATTCCGTTATTTCTTTATAGCAGACCGTTGCTATGTATAAAAGACCGTTGATATGGGCGCAGTTCTGATGTCGGACTCTAGCGGACTGTTTTTGTTTCAAATTATTGATTTCTTAGTAGCCGTATAATAAGCGGGATAATGTACAGCTAGCGGGTCATTGTTGTGAAGACCTCTGTCCAGGTTTATTTCACAACAATGACTGGCTCTCTGTACATTATCCGTTAGATAATGCTTTAGACTGTTAAATTAAATTATAGTTACCCGCAGGGCATAAGCTACACATTTTTTCAACAAATTAAGAATACAATTGGGTTTCTCAGTATCAATTTTTTTTAGATGATTTTATCCAAAGTACTCACTGTGCACTACCAGGGCAGCATATTTTGTTCAGCAAGTTTTGTCTCTGTGGGGATTCAGACCATAGCATGTGCTCTATTAGCACCAGACTTATTGAACTGTACAAGACTAAAATAACAGCAACAGTCTTCTAAAAATGGTACTGTACAAAACAGCCCTCAGCTTATGGAGCCTGCTTCCTTATTAATGGAATATGCAACCTGTGTCTCTCTCACACACACACACTATACAGTATTAGGCTTATTTTGTGGCCAGCGAAATACAGTTAGCAGAGCTTCACTGCACTAGCACACACAATTAGTGGCCCAATGGGTTCAGGGGATAAACGGGTTGAAATGAGAGTCTAAAAGAGAATAAAGAGAAAAATAGATAACACATGGTTAATTGTGTGTAACAGACCAAAGCACACACCGCTACCAGCCAGTCAACGCCCCATGTTGCCTCATTCTTCTGTCTCAGCAACACTGCAGGTTGACATTTATTTTGATGACTAATTTAGTATTGACTAGTGGGAACTTTATCTGCCGCTACAGATGCTGGCACTCACCAGTCTGCTCTTCGTACGTTTCCCTTTGTGCAGCAACCATTTTGAGCTGAGTCAGTGTGCCGTTGGGAAGTATTTGACCTTAGAATGAATGGTGGTGTCGACCCCTTTCTCCCTCACACCCTGTCTTTCTCAAGCTGTGTCCCAATTCAGGGGCTACAGAAGTCCACGGTTCTAGACTGAGCACAACACAACAGATGTTCCTCCAAATGTGGCAGGAAGTGTGCAGCTTTCTTTTTCCCCAAATTTGGAGAATACAACTGACGTGTCTTTTGGAGCCCCCAGAATTCCATAATGTATTACAAGTAGACCAGTTCTTTAAAGGAGGTTTCTGATGGTTGTTATGCAGATAACTCAAGTGACCATCTCCAGTTTACCAGGTGTTTGTGTTCAGGTTCAGTTACTTATAAATATATTAGTTAAAATAGACCAGTGAAAAACTAGAAACTATAAATATAAAATTTTTGATCTTGTTATCAGCTGGAATATGTTTTAATTAATGGGGCTGTCAATGAATTAAAATATTTAATCGTGATTAACCGCATGACTGTCCATGATTAATAATAATACAAAATATGCTCAAATCATAACATGGCAAACTGCAGCCCAAGAGGCAACAACAGCTGTCAGTGTGCTGACTTGAATATTACTTGCCCCAAACTGCATGGGATTATCATAAAGTGGGCATGTCTGTAAAGGGGAGACTCGTGGGTACCCATAGAGGTCAGAGTTCAAGGGACCCCTTTGACATTGGCCATGCCAGTTTTTCCTCACCAAACTTTAGCGCAAGTTTGGAGAGTTATTTAACCTCCTTCTCGACGAGCTAGTATGACATGGTTGGCACCAATGGATTCCTTAGGCTAGTTTCATATGATACCAGTCATCTTCACTCTAGTTTTAAAAGTGAGCCTGCTACAACCTCTGGAAGATAGATTGCGTTAATGCGTTAAAGAAGTTTGTGACGTTAAAACAAATTTGGATTAACACATTATTATCACGTTGTTCAAATGTTCAGTCAATGTTCATATTGTAAACTTTGGTATCATGGAACTGGCCCCAGTTAACCACAGTTTTTTACACTTGTCCTGGTGATATAGTTGTTTTTTTTACTTTACAATGTGTCAAGCAACTCTGTAAGGCATAATTAGATTCAACTTGTTGTGAAGCGAGGCCACCTGGGACGGAGTTGGAGGTTGAGCCTGGCCCTCTGGCTTCTCTGAAGAACTCACCTTTGTGTGCTGTATAATTATGGCTCTCGCTTCTGTATCACCATATTCTGTCTCTATCCTTTTTCTATTCCAAAAGTCCTCTAATACTGAGTAATAGTTTCTTTTTTTCCTTTCTGCTTCCTTCCTTGTCAATAGGCGCCATCTTTGACGAGTCAGCACGGAAAGATGATGAGGTGTTTCGCCTTGCCGTGGCAGATCTCAATTTGAACAACGAGATCTTGGAGACAGAGAAGATCACCATCTCGGTGGAATTCGTTGATGGCAACAACCCCTTCCAGGCTGTGCAAGAAGGTAGGATGATAATACTACTGTATGCTATCTTGGAGTTTAACATTTGTGCCTGGAAGCAACAAGACCCAGCAGGTGCATCAGCTTCAAAGTCAAATTGCTCTAGTTCTTTTTGTGTTGACATAAAAGTATATTCATGCTTCTGGGCATGGTTCCTTTTTGCCCCACAAATGTTCTGGGCCAGGGTCAGACTGAAATGAAAAGGCTTGATTCAACATTCATCCTTTCACAGTTTTCAAATTTCACTTTTACTGAAACATGCAGAAATCTTTTGGTTCAAATCTTGTTTAAGCACAGCCTGGTGATTTGTCAGCCATTCCAGCAGTTCCTGAACAGTTTATTTACCAAGGATACTTCTAAATGTCACTTGATCCAAGGCAAAAAATGTAATTATGTATAATATGCAGTAGATCATCTTGGTTCAGAACTTGAGTCTCAGTAGCATACGTCTCTCTCGCAGTCTTGCCTCTATTTTTTGTTGACCTCTACAATACATTAAGAACAGTGAGGCACAGGAAATTCATTCATGTAGGAACACAGCTTCAAAAAGTTGGCACAACATCAGCCTCTGTCTTTAATGTCCCCTAGGTTTTCATGCATGGCATGCATGCCCTCTGAGTTGACCTGCATCACGCAGTCAGCTGAGAATGGGGCAGCGTATTGTTTATTTATTTTTCCCTTTTGTTTCAGTTTGTGTTGATGGTGACAGTTATTTATTTCATGCAAATGTAGTTTGGAGGAAAAATTTACTTTGGAATGCTGATATATATCAAATAGTGGATACTCTGGTCTACGCAATTCATTTTCATCTATGTGTACGTAGATTTGGATATACATGCATGCCTGTCATAGAGTTGTATTATATAGCTGCTGAATCACAACCTAAACCAACAGGCTTGAATCTAAATTGAGCATTTAATATGCAAGAATGCCTTGGAACAAAACGTTGTGAGGTCAATAACCTTTTAGTAATGCTCCAGTACAACACGTATTTTCTATTTGATATCCTTATCTGACTAATTCATCAAAAGACCCTCAGGTGTAGAAGTGCAGCATTAGACAACATGAGAAGCAGTTTTGGTTACACACATTTAATGAATGAGGTCTGCAGTGCAACA
This sequence comes from Sebastes fasciatus, assembly GCF_043250625.1. Lineage (NCBI taxonomy): Eukaryota > Metazoa > Chordata > Actinopteri > Perciformes > Sebastidae > Sebastes > Sebastes fasciatus. The sequence continues at coordinate 13,377,536 of NC_133800.1, read as the reverse complement.
GATTACAACAGCCTTGTGCTACTCTAATTTTTTTTTTTTCCACATTACACACATTTAGCAGATAAATCTATGACCTTTTTTTTTATCCAGATTTACAGTACAGACCCACTATCTTCCTGCATTTACACCAGCAAATGCATTAAAAATTAGGGCCACTTTAAATCTTGTGTTTATGTGCTCATACGTTACTTGGAAATTATCATTCAGCATTAAACACGGCTAATGTACTAAAGAAAAAGAAGTCGACTAAAACCAAAAAGACCGAATAGTCTAGTCATTCACAAAGACTGGGTCGGGACCCACATGTTTGGTTGGAGGAGATTTTATTTGGGTCGCAAAATAAATTTGCAGACTTTCTTCCATAGTCCTTTATACAACATTTATATCTGCAGTACACCTTTGAGCCACATGAGGGAGCCTGAATAATTGCATTGTTCTGATAATTGTAGCCTACTTAGAAAATTGAATCCAATATGAAAGGCTAGCGTACATTCTGTTTGTTTTACTGATGAGTACAAAAAATCAAGAGCCTGTTAAAGTGGCTAAAGGCAGTATATTTTTGGCATAACCAGGCTTTTACTATAATAACCTTCAGCATATTGTAATTCAAGTGCTATGAGACTTCTGCACCTCCTCATGACTCTGTTTTCAGGCTTTAACAAATCTAGCCCGTGACGGGAGACTTTGGCCAATCACAGGTCATTTCAGAGAGAGCGTTCCTATTGGCTGAGCTCTGGCTGGTGGGCGGTGCTTGGTATTTCCTCAGCAGATCTCAGCATGGCCGCCGGGTCACAAACGTTCTCATTTTACAGCTAAACAGTACACTACAAGATGTTTCTGAAAACATTTGAGGCGAGAAATAGGCATTACAGTAACACAATATTGATTCATATTTGACCAGCGCTGCCTACTTTGACCGTTTGGTCGCAGTTTGCAAATGATTGACAGCCAACTCTCATAGACGGCAGCTGAACGACATAATCCAAATCAGCTCTGACTGGTTGTTTTCCTCCGGTCTGTAAAATCTTGCAGATGCCATTAGGAGCACCGGAGGACAGAGGCACATCATTTTTTTCAGATTACCTGTCTCATGTACTACTGTCAGGATCTAGTGACCGTTTTATAAAAATTACTTCTTTTAATCATTTTTGCTCCATTTCTACCAACTGCAGCTTTAACTCAGCCTAACTGCACAACAGTCTTAATTGCTGCCAGCACTCTTACCTGTGTGCATATTTTATGTGACATTACAGGAGTTATGATGACATGTAATGTCATTAAAACTAGACAGAAAGAGAGAGGATGAGTGTGGGTGGTACTGGATGGCACTGTGGTATTTCAGTGATCTGGTTTTCAGTGTGTCGAAATATCAACACATAAACCACCAGTTACCCCACATCTCCCAACTTATCACATTTATTTTTAAATTCAAAGAAATAAGAGTGGAAGTTGTTTAAAGAACAAATGGTTTTCCACTTCAAGCAAGCTTGTGTAAATTTGAAAATGAATGTTGGAATCATTTATTATTGGGTCTATTTTTCAACACCAGAAGGCATTGTAAGTGAAGTGTTTTGTAGTCAAAGATAAGACATCAATTGATCAGTCATGAATAGTGCAAGAACTCACGTCTTCCAACATATTCAAATAAGGCAAACAACAAATAGACAACTGTACATCTGACGACAAAGCTACTTTCAATGGCACCTTTATCTCTGTGACTATTTTAAAGCTGAAATACTGCAAATTACAAAATGCGGCAGTAAATGGGAACATTGGCATTGCCTGCATGGCTAATGACTCATCTGACAACACGGAGGATGTGTCACACCCAGTCTTTTCAACTACGGCGTTGTGAGTGGCTAATTAGGGCATTTGTTTTTGTGTTTGACAGTCATCCAAAAGCTTTTGTTAAGTGGGTAAAAAACCCCCAAAACACATTTGCTTCTAGATGCTTTGTGGTTTTCTTTAGAACTGTCAGTGTTGACTAGTACTTGTATTCAGTGTAGAAAGAAATGTTTTCTATTGAACATACACATTCACAATAGCTTGAAAGGAACCACCTAATTGATGCATTAATGCAAGAAAAAGTTTTACAAGTGGAAATGAGCTCACTGGCTATCTGGGTTAAATACAACTGCTGCCCATATGGACCAGCGTCTATGATCGGATAAACATATTGCTAGTTTCTTGAGCCCAAGTTTCTCATGGAGCAGCTAGTATGCTGGCACAAAGAAAATAGGGATGATAAAATGATCATCGCCCAAATGTACGTGTTTGTGTGTGAGCCTGTATGACTGGCTGACTGCCTTTTTGGAATCATCAAGCTAATTATTTCAGCATAAAAAGGGAATTAACCAAAATACGGACGCAATCAGCAGAGGCAGATACAGTGTTTACTTATTGGTGTGATACAGCTGCATGTTGTTCATGTGCTTTTTGTTTCAATCTCTTCCTCTGATGATTGTGCTTCTTTTGAACTGGTGCCATTTTACAAGGAGAAACCAAAATCAAAAGTTATATTGTATTTATCTATTCTTGACTGTGGCATACTGTAGATATCTCAAGCTTTTCCTGTGTACTATAAACAACAACCTTTCATGTGTACAACAGTGAAGCATTATTTGGCATCATATTCAATCAACCAGTCAAGCAAAGTACTACCTACACACTCATAAGTGAATAGCTTTTACTTTATTAAAGTAGGGCTGTCATAGTTATTGCAATAATAACACATTAACGCAATTGATCTTCCAGAGGTTGTAGTGGGCTCACTTATAAAGCTAGAGTGAAGATACTGTCATCGTATGAGACTAGAAAACCTAAGGAATCCATTGGTACCAACCATGTCAGACTAGCTTGTTGCAAAGGAGGTTAATAACGCTCCAAACTTGGCGAGGAAAAATTGGCATGACCATTTTCAAAGAGGTCCCTTGACCTCTGACCTCAAGATATGTGATTGAAAATGGGTTCTATGGGTACCCACGAGTCTCCCCTTTACAGACATGCCCACTTTATGATAATCACATACAGTTTTGGGCAGGTCATAGTCAAGTCAGCACAGCTGTTGTTGCCTGTTGGGCTTGAGTTATGATTTGAGCATATTTTTTATGCTAAATGCAGTACCTGTGAGGGTTTCTGGACTATATTTGTCATTGTTTTGTGTTGTTAATTGATTTCCTGTAATAAATAATATATATATATATATATATATATATATATATATACATTTGTATAAAGCAAGCATATTGCTTCCTCCCATGTTGATAAGAGTATTAAATACTTGAGGTACATTTTGAACAGATAAAAAATGTGTGATTAATTTTTAGATTAATCACGATTAACTATACAATTAAATATTTTAATCCATTGAAAGCCCTAATTTAAAGTAATCAAAAATCGTATTAAAGCCTATTTCCAAGACACAAAATTGCAACCTGCACTGCAAAGCCACAAAAGGAGATTGTCATGGCAGGATGAGCAGTCCTTCTTTCAGTACAGCATATCTAAAGTTAATCATTAAGATAAACAGGCAAAGAGAGTATAGAAACATATTTAATGTTAGAAATGTCACTAAAGCAGTTTTCTATCAAGACATTATTGCACTTAATGCAAGCATGTTGGTGAAACTTGCTTATCATACACTGTTCTCACCTCTTTGTAGAATTGTCTTATTGACTTCGGATAAACCAAAACCAATGGATTTAAAGAGGCAACATGAAAAATGCCTGAACTAAGTATCCCTTCAATGATTTAATTAACTGATAATCAAATACAAAGGCCCCATTATCAACACCCGTGCAACACCCGAGACAAACACAAACACAAAAAGAAACATTATATTAGCCTTGGCTGAGAGAGTGAAGAGAGGGTGGAGAGAATACATACAGTATGCAAAGTATACTCATAGAAAGGTTTGTATGATTACTTAGAGAAGGTTATTCCTCATTTCTTGTGCGTTTTCCTACAAATGTCCAGCAACACTCACGTGTCAGTTTTCAATAAAACTACTTAGTTTGGTTTAGGAAAAGATCGACTTGGTTATGTTTAGGCAACAAAACTACTTTTAGGTTTAGGCAATAAAAAATACTTAATCAGGTTTAAGAAAATATTGAAAAGATTGTGATTTATTGTTATAAAATAACAGTGAGTGCTGTGAGTTCAGTACAGAAGTAACGTGACAAAAAACTACTTTGTTAAGTTAAGGAAAATATCATGGTTTGGCTTAAAATAACTCTGGAAGTGCCGTAACTTTAAGTTACGTGACAAATAAATCAACGTTAACTTCTGGTTTCACACAGGGTACGAACACCGGCCTCTGATCTGATACAAATTGATTTTGTGGTATAAATACAAATTACAGTATATTACCTCATCGGTATACGAACAGTGTATGAAAACAGCCTGCAGTATCAGAGCTTATTTGCATTTCAAGCATCAGGTTGCAGGCCTGTAGCAAACAATGGTGGTCGAACTTTAAGTGTATCTCTTTTTCAGAGATTGGCTGCGTGTGGATGTAATGTACGTGTGTTTGTGTACCTCTAACAACCTTGTTAAGGCTGATGCTTTGATATAAGAGCTCTGTTATGCTGTTTGGTAGTCCGGCTGTAACTCTTTGAAGTCCCATCCAGAGTGGTTCTGTTATCTGGGCTCTGTGTGCATGAAGGGTGCTTGTCTGTGTTTGTTTCTTACTTCTTTATTTTGAGGTCAGTGAGCAGCTTGCTTCTCTTGTGTTTTATATACGATATCAGGATTGTGTGAAATAATAGACAGGGAGTAAAGAGTGGTGTGACAGCGCAGCAGGAGGCAGCATTTGAACGCTTGCTCCTTGACTGAGCAGACTGAGCACACAGCATGTTCCTGAATCCTGCAGCAATGTGTCGGTTTCTGTCCTTGCATTTTTAGCCTTTCTTACATTATTGAGTATTTTGAGTTATTCTAAACTGGGATTATTCTGTAACTTCTTGTTTTAAGTTAAGGGAATGCTTTTCTGCTGATGCACATTCTTTTTCAGCAATCTCATACATCACATTCATAAATATGGACACAGTTACAACTTGGAGCTGCTAGGAACACCACTGTCTAGTTCTGTTGGCTGCCATAGAAAACTCCTGAGGAGAGTTCGTTTCTCAAGAGCATACACCATCTATTGGCAGATTTATTAAGGACAGATGAGATACCACTTATTCCTTTTTATTGCTTGGGACTTCTACCAACTACTTTTCAATGACAAACTGGCCTTGCTTCTCATTTTTTGCTTCTTTTCATCCCTGACTGATTAAACTCCTGCAGGGATCCAATCCCCTCAGTCTGTTGACTGGTTTGTCCACATTTGTGGGAGGTGCAATGAATACTTCCCTGTCTTCCTGTCTGCCTGGTACTGAACAGACTGCCTGACTCATTTCCCTGCCACTCTGCCTGCCAGTCTTTCTGTTTGCCCGTCTGGTTGTGTAGTTAGCTGGCTGATGAATTGATTGCCTGTCTCCCTATCTGCCTGTCTATCTGTGTATTTGTCTCGCTAACTGGTAACCTGGCTGGCAAATCAATTGTCTTTGTCTCTGTCTGTCTCTCATGTATTATGGTCAGATGCTTTGCTAGGGGCCATTTTATGCAGAAAAAATAGGTTACATCAATTTAATAATACTCTCTGATCTTACAACTTCACTGACTCTTTTTCCTTTGTGTGTGTTGAAATTACAGCAAGTGCAGTAGTTAGAAATTATTATTACACAGCTTTGTTGAATACTCGATTCTGATTGGTCAATCACGGCGTTCCACGATCTGTTATTTCATTATAGCAGACCGTTGCTATGTATAACAGACCGTTGCTATGTATAACAGACCGTTGCTATGGGCGCAATTCTGATTTCGGACTCTGGCAGACTGTTTTTGTGTAATAAGTGTAATAATGTACAGCTAGCGGGTCATTGTTGTCAAATAATCCCCTTCAGGGCGATGCAAGATTGCCCCTGTCGGAGTTTATTTCACAACAATGACCGGCTCGCTGTAAATTATCCCTTACTGAAATAATAACAGATATTACAGCTACATTTAACTAGCTTAGATTCTACTCATGAGACAAGACATGCAATATACTGCAGCCAGTGTTAAAAGTGTAGGTAGAGAAATCATAAATGTCCTGGCACTTAAAGGATCACTTTGTTATAATAAGGGGGATCTATTGGCAGATATGGAATATAATATTAATAACTATGTTTTCTTTAGAGTATAATCACCTAAAAATAAGAATTGTTGTATTTTTGTTTGCTTAGAATGAGCAGTTTATATCTACATAGGGAGCGGGTCCCCTCTCCACAGAGTCCACCATGTTGCACCGCCATGTTTCTACAGTAGCCCAGAATGGACAAAACCAAACACTGTTAACTGTTAACTAATCCTGCTTGGGCCGGAGTCCATAACGTTACTCGCTGCCGTCATCACCGCTCTCTCTCTCTCTCTCTTGCTTCACCACTCACTTCCCACGTACACACACTTCTCTATGTACTGGCTCTGTGTAGGCCACCATAGTTTTTTTACATGCTTGGCACAAGGGAGTTGCTTCAGTTGGTTGCAATCTGCAAGCTCACTACTAGATACCGCCAGATCCTACACACTGCTCCTTTAAATGACATGAACCATGTCCTCTCTAAGGGCTAGACTTATGTACAAGGAGAAGCATGTAAGTATAATTTGCACCTTGCCTTTGATTCAGTTTGTACTGGCAATCCTCATGTAATTACTGTAGCCCCAGATTTACTAAGGTAGATGCTCATTATGCAATCAGCACTTGAGACAGTCTCCTCGACACATTCTGTTTAAAGCAGAGCTCAGTTAGTGCAGTTCAGTCGTGTGATGAGTCATCAAGCCTAAAAAGAAAGCATAATGTAATAATGCTACATAGGAAAAACTAAATAATTAATTAAAATGCTTCCAAAGAAAATGTAGCCTCTAAAAATGAGCAGTACACTACATGAAGACCCTTCAACTGATGTGGGGAAGCATGAGAGGGAGAGAGAGCAGCAGGTCCATCTCAGAGTGGAGGATTGGAGTGGAGCAACTGCTAGCCTAGAGTGATTTGCGTGTTTATTGAACATGAAGTTCACATTTAATGAACTTAAACTTGTTGAAACAAACTCCTTCAAGTTTAACAAGCACACCACCGCCACTCCCCACCCCTTTCTGTGTTTGTCAGATACAGTGTTGGGTTCATTTATGATTACAAATCGCCCTCTCTCTCTCTTTTTTTTTTAACCAATTAATTTATTTTAGTTTGACTTTTGGTCCTCCCACACTTGTGCACTGTCATTACAAGTTCTGTTGAATGTTAATTAATTTTAATTTTTATTTGTTTTTTCTCACCGTAACCTTCCTTTTTTAATACACCTGCACTAATTTGCACCTGTCCTCACGGGTGCAAGATTTTCTTCAGACAACCTGACCCTCGCAAATTCTGCACCTCAGTAAATCCAGTACAATGTGCTACATTTACCAAATATTTACTCTCAATATTCGCATGATCCTTGTACAAAAGCACAGTGGCACAGAGACAGCAATTAGTAAACGTGATTATTAGAGGTTCTTTTCTAGCTTTGAAGCGAGAGGACACTAAGTCAAAGAGGATACCAGATAAGAGAGTTCCAACATCTTTGTCTAGCCTACATCTCTGCAGCACTACATTACTACTGCCCTCTGTTCTCTAAAGGAAAAAAAACCTCTAAGCACCATTATGCTGAAGTGAGTAATACAAAATGGTACATCACAATAACCATATCTCTAACAATGCAGAGCAGGCCGTATTACAATAAAGCCGCCCGACTAGATTTTAAAGAGAATTATCTATTTAAATGCTTTATCCAAATGAATGTACTGAGATTCCTGCCCTGAGGGTCATGTGTGTGCGTGTGCCCGTGTGAGTGTGCGTGTGTGCAAAATCGTTTCAGGGGTGTGTAAAGGGGCTTGGATTAAATCACACTCCCTCCCTCCCTTTCTTCCTCCTGCATGGTACTTAATTGTGGATCTGCTCCTGCCACTTATATTCACATTTCACTCCCTGCACCCTATCCCCCATCTCCATAGTAACCTGGCTAGACATAGGGAAGCTGTGTGTGTGTGTGTGTGTGTGTGTGTGTGTGTCTGTATGCATGTCAGTGTGTGCCCGTTCATGTCTCCATCGATTAAAGCAATGAGAATCATCTAATTGGATAACAGTCTATTGAAAGGTGGGGGGCGAGGAAAAGCAGAACAGGAGGAGACCACAGGAGGGAGGGAACTCAATAGTTGTCTCAGCTTATTTTTCATCTCAGCTTAGTCTTGACACACAGGGCACACTGCCGCATTTATGCACAAAAAAAAAATCTTTGCTAGAAGGTGTGTAAATAGAAACGTTCATAGTCTTGACAGACCCTGCCAGCATCTATGACTACCTGTTAGTTAGATGTTTCTATATTTTATCTCTCAAAGTAGAATGTGGGAGTCTTAGTTTTACTATTATTTAACACACTAAAAAAAGAATCCCAAGGATAGAAGGCACATGGATGACTTATCTAAGAATATGATTAATTCCCTCAATGATTATACCTGCATACTACAAAATTCAGCATTAAATCAAGCACAAAAATCTTTGCAATGCATTGGGATTTTTTTCTAATGTCTTTCCCAGCTACTACGCTGCCCATTTTTAAAATTGCTAGCAGTTTGTTGAAGTCGTTTATCAAGTAATTATGCCAAACATTTGTTGCTTTCAGCTTGGAACCAAAAAAGGTCTTGCTTTTTTGTTTTGTATCTTTGTGAATTAAATGTCTTTGGGTTTTGGAGTGTTAGTCAAACAAATAAAGCTATTTTACAGACTAAAAAATTTATGAATTAATCCAAAAAATGGTCAACAGATTAATTGGTTATGAAAATAATTGTTAGTTGCAGCCTCACAGTAAAGCCTTGATCCTTTGTTTACATGCTATTTTGATCATTATCTCCTTAAAATGTCATACATGTATCGTAAACGGCTGCTGAGAAGATTCAGCACCATAGACAGCACCAAACATCACACCGAGTCAGAGGGGCTCGTCTAGGACTTCAGAAAAAATGTGTTTTTAAGCAGTGGCTGGTGAGAGACGTCCCTGAAGCATTTCCAAGCACATACAAGCTCTATGCTCAGTGAAAGACATCACATCAGAAGCGATCCCAGCACTTTAATCAACTCTCACTGTATTTGTGGTCACACTGGGCAGGCATTGTAAGTGCTGCTTTTGTAGAATATTGATTGCTGTGATACTTTATACACAGAGTTGAGAAAACACACATGGGATGTTAGTTTACAGAATGACAAGAGGTATATGGGCTGTATATGGGCTGTATGGGCAACTTTTCCATTTGCAACAAAACAGTAATCCAATTCACAAACAAACAAGGGAAATGGTGGCATAAAGGACATAAAGGAGATTTCATTTCTAGCGTGTATGCATTCTGCCGTCCCAATGTTGTTATATATATATATATATATACATATACATATACATATATATATATACGTGTATATATACATACATATATATATATATATACGTATATATACACGTATATATACGTATATATATATATATATAGCGTTGAAGATGAATTACGAGGGCTGCTAATGCAAAATGGGACGTGTATGAAAGTGGTGATAAAATGTTCCATCTTCTTAAGTTCTTAATTAACGTTTCATTGGATTAGAGTGACTGAAAATATATTTAGAAGATGTGTCGTCTTTTCAATTGATCTATCCTGACACAGTTGAACTCATTGTGATTCACAGCAACAATGTGGTATAGTGCTAAAGTCAGCATGAAGCAAATGCCTTAAGGGTGTGTGAAACACTTGACTGCATGAGTGTGACGAGAATAACTAAATCAGACTTTGTCATATTGATGAGTACACTGTGATAATGTAAACACATTCTAAAAGGGCAGCAATTTTCTAATTAAAATTGAACATATACTCCTCATTCTGGATATCTTCTTTATATAAATAGAATGTTTCTCTCTCTCGCTCTCTATCCTCATCTATTTTTGAAGCAGGATTTTCATTCAGAGTGCAAAGAAATTAAGGACTTGAGTTTCGGAATCAGGGCATTTTGAATTTTTTTCCTCAGAATATCTCAATGTTAGATGATCTTCCCTGATCATAAAACATTAATGTGCCGTTTAAAAGATTTAGAAGACCCACTCCTCTGTTGGAGTCTCAGTCTGTAACACAAATATAAACAAAAGCGTCAGCAGAAAAGTCAAAGCACTGGATTGGATTCATACTGTATATAGCACTGAGCATTATTGACATATAATTTGATTTACTGCATAGAGCAATAGCAGATCATGGCGTTAAATTTGTAATTTCAGGCTTTGATCAAACTATGTTTTAAATCTCTGCGTTATAGTGGAGAATCGTGGCACTTCCATTGCCCTTGTTGTGACCGTGTGTGTGTTTGTTCATTGATCACTGACAGGTTTGTTGGTGATATTCAGGTCAGGCTGTTGAAAAATGTCAACTCTAGAATAATATAGAGGCCTATTTGTGTTCTTTGTTTCCATTTTTCACTATTGAATGCTCCTAGTTAAAAAAAAACATGACTTGTGATGCAAAGCTTTAAGCTACATTAAACATTTCTCAGCTACTGGGGGGTAAAACATTTCCAAAGCAATCCCACAGAAAATCATTTTTTTTCAGGTTGTTACAGCCAATGTGAAAACAATTGCCTACACATCCAGTAAACAACATGAGCATCCCACTGGCCGCCTGATGCAAGTATTTCCCTTCTTACCCCTGAGAGGAAAACAAAAACGTGTGTCTTTAGCTTGCTAGATGTTTAACCGATTTTACTAGCCACTGTTTATTTTAGAGCTCTGCTCATGCTTTCATACAGCTTAACGCTGTTTAAAGCTGTATAGGAGTTGTTGATACTCAGTGGTTGAGCACAAGGAGTGGTTCAATGTTAATATCAACTATTTTTAATGCAGGTAAAACACAACACTTACAATAATACATCATATTTAAAATGTATTTATACTTTACGACACTGTCATAATGAGTGCAAATGATCTTCCCACAGTAAAAGAAGAAAAAGGCTCATTTGATTAGTCGTGATGCTCCTGTTATACTAAACTGAATCCTTATTTGAAGAATGCTGTATTTTCAAACAACTCCCCCTGTTGAATCTGTATAGGCTCCATCATGAATCATTCATCAGCATTTTTTCATTTACTTTTGATTAACACAACAAGGATTCAGTGTCCTCCGATGGCATGACTCAGGGGACACATTCAGACTTGTTAAGTCTGAGGAAATGGAATTCTTACTGGTTCTGGTTATGTGTACGAGGGGGGAATTAAGACAATAAAGTTGGAAGACAAAGTGGCAAAAACAACCCTTCCTGCTTTCAGCACTCAGGCTGTTCAATGATAAACAAATGAGCTCAAGTATGACATGAATGAAGTGTTGTTGTTTTATGATTTTTGTGTCTACAAGTGTTTCTGTGTTTACTCTCAGATTTCCAATGCACTTCAGAATATAGGCTTTAAACACGGTGGACACACAATAAAAAGCAGCATTTTTAGCTGCATTTTAGCGTCCTCCGATTTTTCCAAGACAGTCTGATTGGATCGGGAGAGACTTCAGATATTCGGCCCAAGTATACTGGACCACACAGATTTAAGACTAGAAACTTTATACGAGGACTAATGTCTTGATGCCAGGTTCATCTTCCACAGAGTCCAACAGTACAGAGATTCACATTCTCTTGAATAACCTCCTCTAATTAGGAACTAATTCAGCACAGGCTGGAAAAAAAGGGAGGGGAAAAAAGCTGCATCCATCTTTTCATTATCTTCTGCTTATCCGGGGCCGGGTCGCGAGGGTAGCAGGGAATTCCAGACGTTCTCCCCCTTCTTCTCATCCTTTTCCTACAATCTGATTGGACTCTAATAGCACCAGTATCCTCTATAGTGTGTAGTCTGTGTTCTAACTGTAGCTGGGGAGTCACTCTTGTGCAACATGAGGCCTTTTACTCAAACTAAAACACTCAAGAGGCATTGGGAAATGGCTGGTAAAGGAAAGAGGCAGGCTGCGGATTTGTCTTGACACTGCAGACTGTGGTGGCATTTTAAAACTAGGGTACATTTTATGTTCAAACATCTCTAGTCATGTAGATCTCTCATGACTGTAAACCGACTTGTTCATTAATTTTTTTGTAATACATCAGCCTCCATCTGGCCATCAACATCATCGTATACAACTTCGTCTGTATACTAGGCTTGCCGCTGTAGTCGATGTTACCGATGTTACCGGTGTTACACGGTGGCCGGGCATACACTGATTACAGTATTTGCCCACCGCCTCCACAGTCGTCTTGCTTTTTTTTGATAGAAATAAAACCCATTTAGTTCATTTTGGCGTATCAGCAGCGTGTTATCAATACATAGTCCGACAACGGACGCTTCAAACTGAAAGTGAAAGTGTCTGCTCTGTACGGAGTCTCAGTACAGTAGCAGGAGTCAGATTTCACACATGCGACAAGAGAGAGTTGACAGATAAGACGATGGCGGAGGATTTGGTGTCAAAGCGAAAAGCAAAAGCGCCTATTTGACAGTATTTCAGATTTAAACCCAATACTATAAGGGAACCATAACGTTAATGAGGCAATCGCCGTGCGGAGGACAAAGTGGTCACAGTCAATGTGGGCGGCACAGCGGCGTCAGGTGGAAACCTGCAGCCTTGCAGCGAAAGCTGGGCCGGAGAGGCAAGACACACTGTCACACTCTGACGGTAAAGATCAAAGTAATCGCTCTATATATATTGAGCACCGTCTTTTCTTGTAAAACGTCCGGTGTTATCGGTAACACCGGTGTTGTCACAAGTTTATTAACCGGTGGGAAAATTTCCTCACCGTGACATCCCTACTGTATACTGATCTCATGGTATTACCTCCATCTAAAAAAGCAACACAACCATCCTTTAGGTCACTGGGCTCTCCTTCCTCTCTGCCTCTCGACCCTCCTCACTTTCTGTTTCCCCACAAAAGCAGACCGGCACTGGAATCAGCTGCCATGGAAACCGGGGCCAAAATTATTTAGCCTTACGCCCCGTTCTCTTTCCTTGCCTCCCACTTCCATGTTTCTGTCCGTCCTCCGCATCTTTGTGTGTGCGCTCTCTGATGTGTATGCACAGAACAGTCTCGTTAGCTGCCATAGAGACCAGAGACATCTCATTTTCTAAGGTCCTTCCATCACTCAGTGCCTGGAAGCCCTCCTTCTGCTGCCATCCTCCCTTCATTTGCCCATTTATCTAACTGCCTAACAAACAATTGGATACACAGTCAAGCACACACACACACACACACACACACACACACACACACACACACACACACACACACATAAGGACTAATACTGAGCACACGGTGGCTTTCTTGATGCATTGACATTCCTCTGCTCATCTTTCTCTACTAGCTGTATCCTTCCTCCTCGCTGCAGTAGTCATGGCTAAATTGTAAAGATGATAAACTCTGTATTTTTACATTTACGTCCATTTTTTTCTCATCTCTCTTTCCCACTTAATCTTTTTCTATCTCAATCTTTGTCTTTAATCAGTGATAGATTGCAATTCAATTAACCTCCCTACTAAACGTTAGAGGGTTGGGGATGTGAGAGGGGCGTATCCATGGCAACACTGACATTTTACAAGAGGCAATATGATGCTATTTTGTTTGTGCGTGTGTGTGTGTGATGGGGTCCAGCAGCTGACAGCTGGGGACAAACCAGATCCAACCAGACTTTTGGAACTTTGAATTGTGTGTGTGCGCACGCGTGCATGTGTGTGTGTGTACTCAGTAGGTGGTAGGTCTGTTGATTGGTTCAGTAGATAAAAAGTGTCATTTGAATAGAAATCAGAAGTGCATCTCTATTGAAAGGTTTCCTTCCTGCCCCTACTGAGCATTGACCAGTGCCCACTCTCTCTCTCTCTCTCTCTCTCTCTCTCTCTCTCTCTCTCTCTCTCTCTCTCTCTCTCTCTCTCTCTCTCTCTCTCTCTCTCTCATCTTTCTGTCTCTCTGTCTTTGTATTAGTCTGTATGGCTGCTTGACAGCCAGCTTCCTCTCTCTCAACACACAAAGACAGTCCTTCACTGCAGATGGAAAAAGATCACCGTGAAATTATTTTTGTTGTGGCTTCTCTTCTGAAGCAGTGCTATCCTTCAACTGAAAAGTACATTTCCTTTTTTGAATACCCACCCCCCCTCAATGCACAAAACAATAACTTTAATTCACATTCAAAAATTGTTGGACCAGGTGAGAAAGACCTCCTGGAGTGACGACACACTTTCCCTCCACCCAATTCCGAGCCACCGAAACAATCAGATGCAGAATGAATATTTAGTTTTAGCCTAACTTAAACAAGTTATTATGTAAGGGATAATGTACAGCGGGCCAGCTATTGCTGTAAAATACACCCCGACAGGCCGATGCTTGCTGTACATAGAAAATATTTAAATTTAACTCAGCCGCATCGTTAACATCAAAAACAAAAAGAACATGCAAATTATAAATAAAAAAAAACATAAAAGGACTTTTTAAAATAAAAAGTATAGCTTGGGATAATTTATAAATTTATGAACAAAAATAATCACTTTTGATGTTTGATCTATGTTCAAGGTCACGTTGAATGATTAACTAATGATAATGTAGAAAAAGAAAGATTTGGGACGGTCCACATTCATTTGGGGATGGCTTAGGTTGTATTTCTGGACGTTAAGGCTGCCGGGGTTGATAGAAAACGGAGTGGCAGCTGGCAGCGTCATCTCTTGCAGCATTCACTTGCACTCGGGGCATCAGAGATTTGCTCTAGTGAATTTCTGACCAGCCACAGCTTTTCACATATATTGTATGCATACTGAGGTGGCAGTTTCGGTGGCTGTATTAGTGTTGAAACTGTCAAAAACCCCTCTCATGAATGGCGTCTCCATCTGAAATTCCCGGGCTGATTTTCAGTTATAGTACACCGCTGAATCATGTGGAACACTCTGCATTAGACATTGGAAGCGTGATATCAGTACATGCACAAGTAAAGCCATAATAGTCCCTGGAATTGCTGTCCGATTTCACTGTTTCCCCTCCTTGCTCTGTTGGACACAGTCCACTAAAATACAATAAGAGGTACTACCAAATCAGACAATTAAGTTGTGTGTTTGTAACTCTGACTGTGCTGCTTTTATTCCACTAGTTGTACATGGTTGCGTTATGCAAGTCATGCTGACATCTGTCTACTTATTACTGCAACATTGAGCAATACAACAAATCAAGCTGTTTTATATATTTGCCCTGCCTCATGTTGATCCGCGCTACAGTCAACTTTACTCTGCTGTTTGACTGTAATGGCATGATGACGGCTTTACATGTATAGTTGCTGGATAAGTGAATACAATTTGAATCACACTTCAATTCTGCAGTTTGGTATAGCCTGCCCCTTTAATTGTTTCCATTTGACTCCATATAGTTACTGTACAACTTCATTACAACTACTCAGTGGTGTATTAAATACTGTAAACCATATAACATCTGAATACCTTCTGTGATTGTATTATATGATCTCAAGTGATGATTTCATTTAGCTTGATGGTGTTTTTTTAAATTGTTCCATCCATGCGATCATCTGCCAAGCCACAACACAGAGATGTGAAAACAAACACAAACACACACAGACTCAACAGCAAAGTAGAATCAAACAACTTTATTCACTGGGGGATAAAAATTGAAAGTAACTCTCCCTTAAGAGCATTTGGCTTAGTGAAGCGCTATTTGACCACTGGACAAAACACTCAATAAATTATTAAACAGCGCGGATATACTGTGACCGTGCGAGTGCACACACATCAACACACACACACACACACACACACACACACACACACACACACACACACACACACACACACACACAGTGCAAGTAGAAAGCTACCCCACTCTAATGCTTGTGTTTTATTAGAATCATAAACTACACAGGCAGAGAGCAGCCAAAAAGCTTGATTTGATGCTTTTTGGATATAAAGTGCTCTCTTGTGGTCTCACTGCTTTTATTCAGCACAATTGAAGTCAAGGTTCTATTGGCTTGAGAGCTGACTGTATTACAAAAGTCAAATACAAAATAATCAACAGGTTATAGACTATGAATTTTATCCCCATTGCACCTGTCAGTGTCTTTGTGTCTGTGCACGAAATTGTGTATATCTGAAGTCTGCTCAGAGTTACTTCCTGTTCCAAAAATGCCAGACTAGCCCAACCTCAGTCTCTCTCCCTCTCCTTTCTTTTCTCTCTCACAAGCTCGAGCTCTATTGTCATGATTTTGGCTTTTAATTTTTTTTTAAAAAGCCATTTACTGCCACTTCCGACTCACACACAGAGGAACAGCGGGATGAAAAAGTAATGGGGTGAAGGAGGTGCAACAGCAGGTAGAGAGGAGGGACATGATGTTTGATGAGATTTCTTTAATTTATTATAACATGATTACAGTTTGTATTGAAATTCAACCTTAGTTTGAATACCTGCTGCAGCTTTACAAAAATGCATCAAGGCAGAAAACTCATGCAACTTCTTCCATTTGCAGGTGTTGCTTACATTTAAAAAAATCTGTATATTGCCAGTCACTTCACTTTCACTTATCTTATCTCTCCTACGAGTTTAACACTGTGCCATCCTATCAATCGCTAGGGAAATGATTACAGGCTTCACTTTGGCCGTTGGTTGACGCCCAGTTGACAGGCTGTCAGTCAGACCATTGAGTTACCATGGCGATAGCTCAAACATCTCTTTCTCCTTGACAAATGGGTGATGTGTGTAAATCACCTGGTTGAGACAGTGAGAGAGAGAGAGAGAGAAAATAGGAGAGCTCAGGAGATGAGAGGGTTATTAAGGGTATTTCTCCTGTTTTTTTGGGCCATTATTGGAACTGTTAGTGGCAGTTCTCCAGGGCATGGTTGCACACATGCCTGAACTGCGTGCGTGCACACACACACAGACACAGGAATACACAAACAACAATGCTTCAGGGTCAAGCAGGTGAACATGGAGAGGAGTGAGCTATGAGAAGCACTTTAATAAATGCTCAGAAGAGCCAATGCAATGCCACCAGCCTTGTCAAGCATATAAAGAGATAGATAGGCAGAGAGAGTGAGATGCCGAGAGAAAAAGAAGAAGAAAATAAGATAAGACTTGCCCTCTGTGGTTTGGAGAAGAGAATTGGGAGAGGGAAAGGTGAAGAGGGACTATGTCTGGGGGAAATGAGCTGTTTGACTGCTAAATTGCCTCTTTCAGCTGCACTTGGTGCCCTTCTGGGTGAAGACGTTAATAA
Organism: Sebastes fasciatus; assembly: GCF_043250625.1. Taxonomy (NCBI): domain Eukaryota; kingdom Metazoa; phylum Chordata; class Actinopteri; order Perciformes; family Sebastidae; genus Sebastes; species Sebastes fasciatus. The sequence goes on along the minus strand of NC_133800.1, from coordinate 13,360,170 downwards.
TGAAATAGCAGCACCACATTCAACACTAAAGTAGGTGTACTCACAAACCCATATACGTGTGAACCCCACAGATATTATAATTTACTAATCTATTACTATAATATTATAAATATTAACTTTTTATTAGGGCTGTCAAAGTTGATGCAATAATAAAACATTAACGCAAATTCATTTTAACGGCAGTAATTTTTTTTAATGCATTAACGCAGCTCGATTTTTAGATTGTAGCGGGCTCAGTTTTAAAGCTAGAATGAACATACTGGCATCATATGAAACTAGGAAACCTAAGGAATCTATACATGTGATACATACTTACGAAGGAGGCTAAATAACGCTCAAAACTTTGGCAACATTTTGGAGAGGGAAAACTGGCATGGCCATTTTCAAAGTGGACCCTTGACCCCAAGATATATGAATGGAAATGGGTTCTATGGGTAATCACTAGTCTCCCCTTTACAGGCATTTAATGATAATCACATGCAGTTTGGGGCAAGTCACAGTCAAGTCATAGTCAAGTCAGCACACTGACACACTGACAGCTGTTGTTGCCTGTTGGGCTGCAGTTTGCCATGTTATGATTTGAGCATATTTTCTATGCTAAATGCAGTACCTGTGAGGATTTCTGGACAATATTTGTCATTGTTTAGTGTTGTTAATTGATTTCCAAGAGAAAAATACCTGATCATACTTGACAAATCTCCCTTTAAGGTACATTTGAACCGATACAAATTTGCAATTAATCTCGATTAACTATTGATAATCATGCAATTAAATCGCAATTAAATATTTTAATCGATTGACAGCCCTACTTTTTATTTAAGTGAAGTCACATTGCTGCTCAAGTCTCCTTGATCAGCAAAACTGGAGATAGAGCTGACAAGTCTCCAAATCACAATTTCAGACAATGCATTTATTGAATAAATAAATAGTCTTTTTGTTTGATCTGTCCAAAGTCCAACATTCTCACCATTCTTTTGTTCTGGATCGTTTTGCATTATGTGTTTCATTTCCAGTTTCGGCCTTCTTGACTCAAAAGACCCAAACATACTTGTTAAATTGTTCTTTAGATGTCTACTCTTTCTGCTTTTATTTATGTTTCTTGATTCTTTTAAGGCAGTCCTTCAGTTCAAAGTCCAAGCCTCCAGTACGCCTGAAGGAGACCTCAGGAGACCTCAGGAGATCCCTTTAACGTGAAAGCAGACCTTGATATCTTTATACTATACCGTTGCTGACTATATTTCTTAGTCCTACCCTGCAGCGTTAATCTAGAGACCAGAAATCCTGAGGAAATTGTTACATTTTCTTTGAGAGGTACAAATGGCTCTTCTCACCAGTAATGTGGTTATTACTGCATTGCGTGTGTTAGACCAGCCATTTGACATGTTTGACAGATTTTTCATGCATAAATGTCTTTCCAGGACTCAGATTTCTCAGATCATGAGTTAACAAACCCTGACACATTCAGTAATTATAATGATATTTACCGTTTTCACTTTAAGGCCTGGCCTTTCAATATATCTCTGATTAAACTATGTGCTGAAGTGCTTGGTGCTGTCCCTTCATCCCCTGTCAGCTATAGGCTGTTAGGGTTTCTTGTCTCACTGCACCCTCTTTATTGTTCTTTCCTCAAGTCCGCTGCCGGCCATCCTTTCACTTGAGGGTGACAGGGTGGGAAAGAGAGTGCGGGAAAATTTGAGACAAAGAGATTGAGCAATGGATAAATCTCTGCAGACATTTCCCTTCTTTCCCTCCCACAGCCAGGCATGCCCGGAGCCATGCAGGCATAAAGGACATTGTTTATAGACAGGAGAAAGCACTTAGTTCCTCCTTCACACCTTTTAGCTGGAAGGTCTTCTGAGAGTCAGAGAGAGAAAGAGAAAGAAGGACAAGATAGAAGAGAATAACAGAGGGTTCAGAGGCTATAGAAGGTGAGTGGTGAGAGGAGGGGGCTCCGAGATGAGAAAAGCGAAAGAAGACATGCAGATGGGTAGAATAGAGGAAGAGAAAATCAAAGGAATGAGGCAGGAGAGGAGGATTGATGGGTGGAGAAGAGAGAGGAGGAGGGGAGGCCAGAAAAGACATGACAAGGCATAAAGAGAGGAGACAACAAGTGGGGGGGAGGTAAGGACAGAGAGGTTTAAGTTGACATGTACTGCTAGTTGGTTTTGAAATGCGAATTCATGAATTTTGCTTCATGAATAATGGGACAGGGGTATCTAATCCCATCATCTCAGTGGTTGGAGCAGTGACATAAGAGGGCTCAACGGGTCAGGAGAGCGGAGGAGAGGAGGAAAGAAAGCTGTAGAAAATGCTCAAAGTTGACATGAAGTACAGTGATATCCTGAAAGCTAAGAACAGAAGAGAAGAGGAGAGCAAGAGAGAGGAGAAAAGTCAGTAGACGTTAAAGTCATAGTGAAAATTGCAGCTGTAAAAAGATGGAGTGAGGAGAGGAAAATTAGTTTGGAAGGATTGGTTACAGGTAGAGATAACCGATTGCAATTTTCTTTGCCAATTCCATTTTCTGATTTCTTAAAAGTCTTACCCACTGATTCTGATTTTCTTTATATACCAGCCTGCCCAAACCAGTGATATTTTCTAGTAAACTTACCTGAACCGCATAACACATGATGTGTGTGTGGCTGTGACGTTACTGCCTGTGCAGCTGTCTTTGCAACACAAAACTATCATGCGGCACATGTGTGTAAATTTGACCAGCAAAAAATCAGATATATGAGACTGATCAGTTTGTCAGCGGTCATTGCCAATCAGCTGACAACTGGCCGTTTGCAAGAACAAAGAACAAAGAAGATACTGTAGTAAGGATGCACAAATGTTGGACAGTGTTGTTTTCTTGGTAAGAGGGCTGGGAATGTGATTTAGGAGCTTTTGAGGTAGAGAGAAGTCTGGGCAGAATAGCCAAGAGAAGAGGGCTGCCCACGGGCTGAGAAGTACCTGAAGAAATGACTGGGTGGACAAAGGAGCAAACAAGTACAGGGGCAGAGAGGAGTGGATGATGAAGGAGGAGAGATAAGGGGAGAAGATGAGAGCGACTCTGAAGAGGTGAGGAAAAGAGGATGCACAGAGTGTTTGTCGTGTATTATCATGGGACCACAGTGGTTAGAGCGTTCTGATGTGTTGTCTGTTGAACACTAATGGCTCTCTAGTTTCTCTGTGTGTATGCGCATGTTCTTGGCATCCATCAAGCCACAATTTTATCACAAATTTCCTTTGGGACAATTGTGGCCGGTGTAAACCTTCTTAAAAGGCAACCTGCGCTCTATTTTGAGTGAAATAACCCTGCGTAGCCACTAATTCATTAATATTTTATCAATGTCCTGCAGAGTCCACAAGCACTTAATGGGGGCAGGATTTTTTTGCACCCACAGATTGTTTGAGTGTAGTCTGTCCTCAGAGGATGCCAGTCACCTTTACCAGCTGTCCTAATTCATTTTGCATTTGAGCACCCAGAGATTCTACATCAAGCTGACATCCCAGACTGTTGATGCTCACAAGTTCTCCAAGGCAGACAGACACCACTGTTGCATTATCCCAGACCATAAAATAACATCTGAACACTTAAAGTTGCACATACTCAGTTTTAAGTTACTTTTGTGCATATAGTGCACTATTTAGCAGTGATGGAAAGCAAAGCAGCTCCGGGCGCTGATGTCGGACTCTGGAGGACCATTTTGGTGTTAAACTATTGATTTCTTACGTAAGTAGCTGTGTAATAAGCAAAACAATTTACAGCGAGCCGGTCAATATTGTGAAATAAACCCCCGTCAGGGCGATGCTGCACCCCGACACAACAATGAACGGCTTGCTGTACATTAACCCTTATTTGTTTCCTAAACCTAACCAAGTCAATCTTTTCCTAAACCCAACTAAGTAGTTCTGTTGCCTAAACCTAACTAAGTCAATCTTTTCCTAAACCTAACTAAGTGGTTTTGTTGCCTAAACTTAACTAAGTTGATTTTTTCCTAAACCTAACTAAGTAGTTTTGTTGCCTAAACCTAACCAAGTTGTTTCCTGTGAAGACGAAAGTTTATTTTGAAAAGACTGGAGCGGAAATTGACACATGCGTCACCTTTAGCTCAACATTTGGAGAAAAATGCACAAAAAATGAAGAATAACTTTTTGTAAGAAATCATATGAACCACTGTATGAGGATAGGCCAGAGTCCGACATCAGATCTGTGAAACGGTCTGTTATACATAGCAACAGTATGCCACAAAGAAATAACAGACCGTAAAACGCAGTGATTGACCAATCAGAATCAAGTATTCAACAAAGCCAAGTAATAATTAACAATAAAGTCTACCTGGACTTTTCCAAGAGTTACTTTGGTTTCAGTGTGTGATTCTGTTGCAAAGAAGTGCAACCCAATGATAGCATCTAACCTAGTTCACCTAAGTGAACTGCCATGACATGACGTGTTAGCAAGAAAACCCCCAGATTATTCAAACAGTAGCTACAGGTGTTCAAGGATAGAGGAGAGTGGGGTTTTGCAAATGTGAAGGCAACCATGGCCTTATACCAACTTATTTTGATTATTGCAAAGGCAAAAAAAATAAAGCATACTACTGGATAAACGTTAGTTTGCCGGCAAGTGAATTTGTATAATGGTGCTGGGAGAGACAGCAGTGGCCAAGCCCCAGATCTGTGACTCGCCACATTTCACATTTGGCTCTGGATGTAAACAAACATATGCTGCACAGCATTCAGGAAAGCCAATTTTTGGTGTTGCAGATGAACAAATCCAGCAGTTTGGCCAAACTCGGTGTCAGAGATACGGCCGTTCACAAGAATTTTAATGTTGTTTTCTCTGCATGCCATTGAACGAATTCATGAAACAGTGCTGGGGATTATGTAGTGATGGTGCAAAATCAAATCATGCTGCTGAAGTGGTGTTGCTACAAGGGTGCAAGAGGTGACTCCAGCAGTGTTTGGGACCCACTGCATAAACCTAGGAGCTCTGTGATGTCCTCAACTAATATATCTGATTAAGATGTGGGCTGGATTTCTGTAGCACGGAAATAGGTGCATAACCAGTGCACACACTAGAAGTCTGCTGTCTCACGGCAGAATCCTGTCCCATCCCCAGTGATTAACGGGAGGGAGTCTGCTTTTTTTCTCAGCATATACAGAATACAAAACAAGTCACCAGGCGGGTTATCTTTCAAATGTGTTTGAACGCATAAACACATTAAAAGCAGTTTTAATATAATATATAATATACGAATGTACTGCTGCAGGCAGAATTGTCACTGGCTAGCATGGAACCGAATGGGCTGTGACAAATTATTTCACTAAGGAGGTTGTAAAGACCAGTGGGTTCAAAATCTACTCGAGTTGGATAAATTCATTGTTTGGTCTTCCCAGGAGATTTGCTGATTATAAAAAAAGATAAAATGATGCTAGCTTTATATCGTATGCCACCAACTATGACTGCAAGCATGAAGCAAGGAAATGTGCAAGCATACAGCATGGTGAATCTAGGCTCATAATTAGTGATTTATTATTTGCATCAAGCGTGATAATTAATTAGGCATGTTAATAGATGTTGGTCTGAACTGTAAATGGACTTTGTTTATCAGCAAATAATTAAAAGCATTTACTCTTTCACTTCATTAGTATATTGACATTGTCAATAGATGAGGCTGAAAATATGCCAAAGATACTAACAATATTGTGATAGTAATATTGCTTTGAAGAGGGAGGGTATATAGTTGTCTTTGTCTCTTAGACTTTGAAAAAGTCCCCTATCCCTACATGAATGAGTGAAATGACTGGTCATAAAAGCCACCAGCCAGCTCTCACACTCTGCATAGCTTAATTGAATTACACCCTGTACACTGCTTTGTGCACTGAGTGTGTAAGTCGAAGGAAGATCGAGACAGTGAGAGAGGCGAGGGAGAGCTTGTGAGTGTGTATCCCTGAGGCAGCAATATGCACAGCATTTGTATACAGAGAGTGTATTAAAGCGTTGAAAGTTTCATTAAGCAGAAGATGTGTAGCTGTAGTGCAACTGTGTGCTTGTGTGAGATTATGGTGTGTGTGTGTGTGTGTGTGTGTGTGTGTGCAACCGCATTAGTTGATGACTTGATTTGCTGATACATAGATAAGTATAGTGAATTGTTGTCAATATTTGTACCAAATATAAATACATTGGGTAATCAGTTGTGTCAAGACCCACTGGACAAATACAGAATAATATATACAACATTTGTTGAACTGTGCCAAAGGAACTATTTTTATTTTCTCTCTTTCTTTTTTATGCATTTTAACTTGAATTGCTGCAATGAAAAGCCTCAAGGTTTTTTATGTTTTCATACTCTCTTTGATTCAAGCTCCTGGTGATATCATTTTAAACATTTTGACATGTGTGGGAGTCCAAACTCCCAGTCTGGGGAAGCACTGCAAGACATCACTTCAATTCCTCCTGAATAAGAAATCACCATTTTAATGGATAGTCAAAATGTGATGGCTATTCAGTATGGTAATCTATACAGAAAATCCACTCTGAAACTCAGTGTACAACATTTCTCTGACCTTGATCTGTTCAACCTGGATAATCAACCACAACACTGAGCTTTATGATAATTTTAGGAAAGACGGAAAAATAGTAAAAAAAAAGAAGAATCATGTTGATTTTCATATTTAGAGTATTTACATTTAAAGGACTAGATATGACCAACTGGAGTAAAATATCTCCATTTCTACAAATGTGTATAGTTCACATTCCTGCTGACAGTTTTCTACAGCATGCCATTGTTTTTAGATGTCTGCCTTCTTTCTTTCTTGCCGGTAGTAACTGATCTCTGGGGTGTTCCAAATCCAAAGAGACAGTCTTACATGACGACCAATGAATACCTTTTAGGCATCAATAGCACGTCTGCCCAATAGATTTTTCCTTGACACTTAACAAATCCCTCTCAAGAGAGATTGCGGTGAGAGGGAAACACAGAAGCAGCCCAGACAGGTATGGCTCATACCATCATACAAGTTCATACAGAGAAGTCTGCTGTTTGAGTAAAAGTAATAGTTGAACATTGATGGTGAGGAGAAGAGTGAAAACCTCACCCTGCAACATACTGCCCAGAGAGGGTATCATCCATAATGTTCTGCCATGGTGAAACCACAATGACTGGCCTCACTCCATGCTGAAGTGCTGGAGCCTAATGGTACGTGTCCACAGGGGCTTTTTTTGGATACAAGTGTCGTTTCCCAGCATCGGACGCTTGATGGGCTGCCACTACGCACTAGGCACCTAATTGGACGAACGCTTTTACTCGTAGGCTGCTGTTTTCCAGCTTTCAAAGGTCATGTCTAGGAGGTAACCTGGAAATTGCGAAATCTGGCAAAAACTTGCAGAAACTCTCACGAGACTCGCTGCCCGTTGACCTATCCCAACATTAACTATTTGAGATCATTGCCTAACCTCAACCATCTCGCCAGAGTTTCCAAACCCGTCGGTTACCTTCAAGACACGACCGCTTGTAAACCAGAACCAACATGGCGGCTCTTTTGGAAAAAAAATTCTCGTATATTATGAAGTCATGCCGGATGCCCCTGATTTGCATAAAGTAGCCTTGACCTTAACTTTATGCAAATAAGGAGCGGCCAACATGACGTCCACCTCTTGAAACACAACGCTACGCTACCAGAATGAACAGCCCATTCTCATTTCCAGGGCGTCAAATACTTTGAGGCTTTGTCATGGCCCACGGTGTGTGATACTGCCACACAAGGCACCCTTTAGCACCAGTATAAGATGCACTGGGCTTTCCATTAACTACAATGTAAACCCATCGGCAGCAATAGTAAACGCTCAGAGAAAGCGTGCCGGGAGCAACTGTGGTGAGATAGTTTAAAGAGCAAAAAGGCAAACTAAGGGCGGACGGGAACATAAGGCTTTAATCCAGGAGACCGCTGTTCATGTCCCATGCATTGAGTTTCACTTTCACGCTACAATCAGCTGTTCGTTCATGTCCCGTGTTCACAACGTTCAGTTTCATTTTCACTTTACGAACAAAGTAGTTTTAAGCCAAACAATGTAGTGTTTTCCTTACCCTAACTAGAGTGATTTTGTTGCCTAAGCCTAATGTGACGCCAAGAGTAACTATAGTGCTTTTGATGCCAAAAACTAAATTGATGCCAAGGGGCGTGACAAAGCGGCAGTGTGTGAGGAGTTGGGATGAGAGCTTGTTGCAGTAAAACAAGAGCTGGAGTGTCTCCATTTGCTACTCAGACACTGCCTTCCTGTGTTTGTCGGCAAGAAAGGGCATGGCGCCACAACTGTAGTTTTGATCAATTTTACCCTGGGCCTCTGTCTGCTGGCATGGAATGATGGGGAGTCAAGTATATGGTCAGAGAGACTCAAGAGAACAATCACCATATACTGCTCACTGCTGCTGTCATCCAAATGCAACACCATGAGAGGGGAGCACAGAAAGATATCCCAAGAGTGTTTACCTTCAATGGCTAGAATAGCTGTCCAGGCATGCAGGTGGGTTTTCTGTGCTGACAGCAGCACGCTCAGTGCCAAGGCAGATGAAACATGTCTGGTGGCGATTACACAGGGACAGGGGGGGGCAGAGGCAAGTGGAGTGTGACGGAGCCAACCTTGGCTTTCATTGTTGTCATACTGGTAACTAAAGAAGAATGGATGAGTAGTGGACGGCGTACAGACATTACTAAGGGCCAGTTCCGAAAGATATGAGCGTGTGAGTGCAAATATTCAGTGCTCAGACATGCAAAGATGAGTCGTGAAGCCAAAGAGCCCCATTAGAATGCAAAGCCTATGCAAAACTTAGTGCTATGGTGTTCTTTAGAAAATGGATCAGAAGTAATGGAAGGAATTCCTAATTTGTAGTATGCTAGATAAAACATGCAGAAACACCAGTATGGTCCTTCAAGCAGAGACATGAAGAGCCTTGGCTGAGTAATAAAGGCCAAATGAGAAAAAGAGCGGTATAAGTCAAGGCTGGGAGAAAAAAAAACGGATCCCCCCCCCCCCCCCCTCTCTCTCTCTCTTTCTCTCTCTCTATCTTGCCCTTGCTGTCTCTCTCTCAATTCCTTGCCTCAGCTCTGAAAGATGGTGTGTACAGCATAGTAATGAATTGGTCGCTCTCCCCCAAAGCCTGGAGAATGGGCCCCATTAAACTGCATTAAAACACAATAAGGCCTCTGTCTATGTGTGTGTGCGAGCGTGCCTCTTGCCCTGTATTTCATTCTCACTCTTGATTTCTCATTCATTGTCCGTCTGGCCCCATGGCTCTCTCTCCACCCTGTCCCTTTACCTCCTACCATCCATCCTTCCTCCCTCTCTCTTCCTTCCACTTCTCCATTCTGTGTCACCAGCTCTTGCATCCTTCCTCTGCTCCCCTCCTTTTCTCTACATGTCCGATTAATATTCAGTGAATGTGTTTTGATTCCTGAATAATTTTGTTGTTGGCTGCATGGAAATCCAAAATGGCCAAAGTGCTTTCTCTAATCAGATTGTGTGTATTAATGTAGTCAACGTGCGCCTGTTGTTTGCTTAATGTATTTCTTTGAATTGTTTTCCTCTGGATATGTCAATGCATGTCCATGTCTTGAGCGCCCCTCTTTGTGTATGTCTTTGATAGGTAGCTGCATGTGCAGGAGCGTGTGTGACTCCATACCCTCTCCTGTGTATTCAAATGCTCGGGGATTAGGAAGCATGACTTCCAATTTCCAGACACTGCCTCTGTGCCTTTCAACCCTTAGACTTCTAAAACAGAAAGAACAAAAAAGACTTAGTGCGGCTCAGCCCAGCACATAGCACAACACAACAAGCCAGACTGTAAAGTGGAATTCACATCACCACAGGAAAGAAACAAACAACTACCCCGAGAGTTGCAGAAAATGTATGAATATAAAAAAGCTGATTTCTTCAGATCGTTTCCATCCTCCTCCTAGACAAATTTTTGTTTCCATTTGCTATTTTGCCAGTGCCATGCATGAAGAATATGAACGCTCATGGCAGAATCAAATTTAATCTTTTCAATCTGTTCATTACGGCTGTACGTCCCATTTCAAGGGCATTCAGTAACTGATGACCTTGAATGACCTGTGGCAGCTTTGAAAGACATAAATAAACCAATAAGTCTATCGAAAGTACCTGGCAGAGCTTTCATGAAAATACAACCAACAGAAATGTGTTCTGAGGAGGTTATTACTGTGCTCATTACACTGCTTTGTCATTAACTTTTGTTGGCGTGAGATATCCAAATCATCTTAACATAAATGTGTCATAGGTCTGCTGGAGGTCAGCTGTACACACAGTATCAAAGAGGCCTCCCTCCTATAGTGCTTCTATGGGGATCAATGAGGCTCACTGATACAGACAATGAAATAGGAAAAAAATGTCTGCCGTGTGGCAATTCTTTGATCTCGGGAAAGCGATGTGCCAGCTTGCATTGCCAAGAGCGGAGGAGAGGTGAAAACGCTCCTTCAATCCAGCCAGATAAGAATAATACCAGAAGTTATGCAGAGTAAATGATTTAATAAAGGTGCAGTGGTTAGCACTGTCGCCTCACAGGAAGAGGGTTGCAGGTTCAAACCCTGCTTGGGGCCCTTCTGTGTGGAGTTTGCATGTTCTCTCCGTGTTAGCGTGGGTTTTCTCCGGGTTCTCCGGCTTCCTCCCACAGTCCAAAGACATGCAGGTTAGGTTAATTGTTGACTCTAGATTGCCCGTAGGTGTGAGTGTGAGCATGAATGGTTGTCTGTCCCTGTGATAGTCTGGCGACCTGTACCGGGTGTACCCCGCCTTCACCCAATGTCAGCTTGGATCGGCTCCAGCCCCCCCGCGACCTTGAACAGGATAAGCGGTTACAGATAATGGATGGATGCATAGTTTCATTTATCGAGACATAATCAAAGGGCATTTCAGTAGGCCTGTATTTCTCAAAAATATTTATTTAGTATTTTAGATTCAGTATTGTAACCAATATTTTTTGACACAGTTTTACACTGATGTACAGGTCTAACCGGCAGCTACAGGTTCTTTGATGTCTGTGTTAGAGGCTTGAGGACAGCTTAACACTGGGTTTGTTTTACTCTGGGTTGCAAACATTCTCACACTCAAACTATTGACGTAAAGTTTCTTTGAAATTCATCAAAAACAATGTTGTTTGATCCTCGTGTGAATGCCTCGCTACCTTATATATGATAGATAAGTCAATAAGTCCTTACTGGAGGTAGAGTTTGTATATATTGTGAGAAGAATATGTTCACCAAGTTTCCTTGGAGAATGCAAACTTTAAAAAGAATAAACATGGAGTGAATCCTCAGTCTCCCCACCCAGCATATCTTCAGTTGGCAAGTGAACTTCTCTGATCTTTTTCCATCCACCACCGTCATTTTCTTTTGTTTATGCTATCCCACCTATGTCAGGTATTCTATTAAATGCATGGAGGACACAAGGATGCTTTTTAGTGATAAATCATTGAAAACCGATGACTGAATATCCAGCTGAATGATACTGTACTGTACTGTACTGCCTCACATATTTATTTGAACCTGATTACATAGAGGAAGAGCTTGACCAAATCAAAGAGACCAGAGGGAGAATGGAGGCACATATAGAAAGACAGCCTGCTTCAAGAGAGCTGTGTAATATAGAGTGGAAAGTTATGTTCACGGTCTAACCAGTGCACTAGGGGATTTGTGTTGCAGTTGCAATGGCGGGGTTAAGGCTCATGTTGCGTACTCTAATGGACATAGTTGTTAAGTCGTGTGTGGCTGATTCAAAATCTCTTCTCTCCAGAGTCTCTGCTTTGGATTTGATGAATGATCATAACCAGCAAAAAACTATTACCCAGGTATAAAATAAAAATAGTTAAAATAAATTTGGATTTTATTTTATGCATTTAGCTATGTTCTTGAGTTGATAATCAGTAAATCAGATATAGGCAGGGAAATAATGCACCAATTGAAAATAACATAATAATTGAATAAAATTATATAAATGCATTCTCTTGTAAAAGCGTTTTGTTTCTAATGTTGCTCTAATTGCAGCCCAGTGACCTTTCTGGCCCCAAGCTCTGGTTTGTAGCTGTGCAATTACCACATTGACCATTCTATAAGTTGAGACACCTGTTTGAAATCTGATTACCACAATCAATAACTAAAATAATATGGGTCACCTTACTTAATATGCTGTGTTGTTAGGACTTCTTTGTTGTTTTGGGGTTCTAAAGCAGTTACAGCTATTTTCTAACACTGCAACACTTACTTGGGTTGCTTTGGAGCTTGAATGAAGCATCCTGGACAAGGTGTGTTATGTTATGTCACTCATCATAAGAAATGCCATTGCTCATTTTGTTTGAGTAAAACCCTGCGTGTTGCCAAATGTCAGAGCAACTTTGTTGACAGTCAGCTGTTGCTATCTTCAACACTGAAACCTTACAGGGATAGTTCAGGTGTTTTGAATTGGGGTTGTATGAGGTACTTATCCATAGTAGGTGTGTTACTTACAGTAGATGACGGTCGGCGTGCCTCCAGCTTGGAGAAACAGACACCGAACCGACAACAGAGTACAGCAATGCAATGCTGGGGACGGGGACGGGGACGGCAGAAAAACGTATTTTAGCCACCTAAAAGAAAGGCTCACCTAAAAAAAACAATATCAGTTGAAGTGTGCACTATATTTCGAATATTTTTTGTTGGCGAACTGACAGTGAAATATATCTTTACTGTTTTTGTCATCTGAGCCTGCTGGCTTTGGAGAGAGCATAGATAAGTTTCACTTTCAGTTCAGAAACAACAGAAAGGAGAAGGGAAGGGCTGTCTGACAGCAAGATAAATCAGTGAAAATATTCTAAATATAGCGTACACTTAGACGGATATAATTTTTTTAGGTGAGCCTTTATTTTAGGTGGCTATAATACGTTTTTCTGCCATCCCCGTCCACAGCACTGTATTGCTTTGCTCCGTTGTCAGTACTCCTGTCTGCTTCTCCAAGCTGGGGGTGTGCCGACCGTCATCTACTACAGGTAATACATATAGTATGGATAAGTACCACATACAGCCCCATTTCAAATCACCCAAACCATCCCTTTAAATCATAAACATCAGTTAAAGTTCTCACAGTAGGCTAATGATGCCTTGTATATCAGTGAAATGACAGTGATGCATATCTGTGAACATGAAATTTGAACTTGAAATTCACAGGGTGCAGTTTGACAGTATTCATTTAGAACCATGAGCAGGCAGCTTCATCAGAGCAATGCAATAAATCAACAGCTCTCAAGTGTTTGTTTTGACCGCGGTATAATATTTGATATTCAGGAGACTGAGTAACTGAACATTAGTTAGAGTCAACACTTATTTTCACACATAATCTGTCATTCCTCTCTTTCCTTCACTGTCTGTCTCCTCCTGAGGTATGAGAATGTATATCCAATAATAAGCTACATTCCTCTGTTATTCATTCTCTTTTTGTCTTAAACTGATAATGGTGCTAAGGTGGTAATCCATTTGTAGTTAACTGTGTGAGGTATTTGCAATAGATGTGCAATGGCCAGTGAAGGCCAGTTTCGTTAGCCTAAAGCTTTTAAATATTGGCAATCATCCTCTCTGTCAGTCTCATTTTGCTTCTTTGCGTCTTGGGAGCCAGAATAAATCAGAGGGTGAATTCTGATGAAGACACCCCAATCAATCCGCCTGTCAGACACGCACACATCTCAGCCTCATATAGGGAGCTGTCACTGAAGATCACAGTTAAACAATGCAACAGTATGGGTGGCACTACATTTCTTTCGAGTATTCCCATGAATCACTAGGGATACAGACACAGGTGATTCTCAGTCCTATCTTGCCTCCATGGATATACATCACTATCACACTTCTCTTTGTCATGTTAACTTTTCTGTCATTTTTGGCTTCTGCTTACAATTTGACCTCCTGTTATCCCTGTCTTTTTGTTTTTTGCATTTCCTCTTTGTTCTTAACCCTTCTCCCCCTTCTTCCTAATCATCATCCAACTTGTCTTCAGTTTCTCCCTGCTTTCAATTCCCCCTTTTTTCTCCCCGTTCCTTTTTGCAGACATGATTCATTTTCACTGTACTTGTTTTCTGTCATCATTTCTTTTCCCCTCGCTCCCCTCTCACTCTCTCTCTTGCCCGCTCCTCTCTGAGAAGAGGACCTGGTTGTGAGAATTGTAAGAAGTCCTGATGGCGGCCCTGAGCCCCTGGGGGCTCTTTGTCTGGTTTATTTATTTTATTTTTTATCTTTTTACATCATTCTATTGCCTCTTTCTATCGCTCATTCATTACTGTCCTCTGTCATCCTGGGATAAATGGTCCCACAGATCCCATCACTGTTAATATGGCAAGACTGTGTGTGCGTGTGTAAAAAAGAAAAATGCATGGCCACTCTGTTCCCATAATAGCTGATAGGAGTGAGTTACACCAGGGAGCAACCACAGGTGAGCTGCTGTTGGATTTTAAGGCTCTAACACTGAAACACGTCTGAGGGAGTGGCGAAAGCCTAGAGATGAGACACTAACAATGCTGAAAAATACAGTCTGTGCTAATGGATACTCTATGGCAGCTTAAATTAAAGTGTCCCTTTACAAACATGCAAGGTGCTGTGCTTTTGACCAGACAATTGCCTGTTTGAAATCCTGCATAATCTTGGTAAAACAATAAAGAAAACAAGAAACCACAATCCCCATTGATAGTACAATTACAAGGCAGTTAAAGGGTGGGTTTCCTTGGTAACAGCAGGTGTTATGTGTATTGTGCAGTCATGGACAAATGGATTCCCTAATCAAATTGGTCTGGTTTCCAGTCCATTATGTCCATGTTATCTAGTTTTAATAGTGAGGAGCCTTATATGCCTTCAACTAGCACTGCCATTACAGATGAGTTATGAGACTCTCCTGCAGCATTTTTGAATCTCTTTAAACACTGATCAGCTGCATCACAGCTGTACACCACGTTTTTGAAACTTTTAAATATTTTATAGCATAAATAATCAAGGGAATTGTCTATATGCCAGACAACCAGCAGGGAAATTACACTCACCATCTCCCACATTTAGTATTGTTTGCCAGTTCTGACTCCTGACTTGATTAGTTTCTCATAAAGGATCAGACAAGGTGTCCACAGCTTCTTAATAAATACAAAAAGTCATTGCTGCTAAGGATCCAAATAGGGCTACAGTATGAGTTCTACTCATTAGTCCAGGCTTCCACCAAAGAGATTCTTGGCATCTATTGTGTGACTTCATTTCCTCTACTGAACAAAGGTAACCAAGAGTTCATTCAATAGCTGTCACAGCTCTGGGAATAGCAGGTTTAGACCCAAACACAGATGAAGAGATGATGAGGCAGCAGCGAGAGTTCCAATGATTTAATGACATAAAATGACTTACAAATGTAAGTCCAAAAGCAGGCAGGTAACAATCAATACCAACTAGGAATGTCGAACACTGAAGAAAACTAAATGCTAGGAGTAAAACTGGAACTTAGAAACAAGCAACTAAGGCAGACGACCAGACAACTCCAACGGGGAAACTCACAGACCAAATACACAAGACTAATCAACTAATGAAACACAGGCATTGTAGAAATCAGGAGGTAAAAAGACAAAGGCAGGAAGTTTGGATGTCACAAGAACCAAAATTCTGAAAACGTGACCATACTCGTTTTACTACAGGACCACAGGTACCATCAAGGGAAGGGCTCAAAACTAAACTCACTTAAACTAAACTCACTTGACGTGTCCAGGGGACGTTTCCTATTTTTTCCCTGATAATGCTACTGTAGGTTAAAAAATAAACGCAAACCCAGATCTTATCTTTATGCAAATAAAGGGTATTTTGCATCTTCAACAGTCTTCTTCTCCAGAGTGTTATTTTTCACCTACACTTCATTGTGAACAACAAATCTGTGTTGAAATTGGACGAGAGCTAGTTAACGATAGTTGTTAGCTCCGTGCTGGACTTTGCTGCTTACTGAGTGCTAACAGCCAACGTTAACCAGCTCCAGTCCTGCCAATTTTAACACGGGAAGTGCCATTGATTTACATGCGTTCAGGCTCTTTTCAGTAAAAATGAGTATTGGGCGAAGGTAAATTCTAATGTTATCATGATGTGTTCAAATGAAATCTTGTAAAATGTATTTTTTGGCGAGAAACTTGAATAAATCCAGTTGTTTGAAGGAAATGTTTTCTCCGCACTATAGAATAGATAATAGAGAGGGAATTATGACCTGTTTTAACTTCCTAACAAAAACCAGCATGCAAACGGAAATAAAGGAATGTATGTTGAAGTACATGGAATTTATTGTTTTACCTCATTTTTTTACCGTGGTGTGGAATTGGTATAGAGAATCGTGGCATTTCACTGGTTGGTATCGACTACTAAATTTCTGGTATCGTGACATCCCTAGCAGGAAGTAAAACCAAACATGACACATGAGGAGAGTGAACTTTCAAAATAAAACAGGAAACAGGACTACAACCAATTCCCAGGACCATGACAGCCTGCTGACCACCAGGTTCAAACACGGCTACTGGAAACTGTCAGCCTACATTTTCCATGTAGCCTTGTTTGGACAAGGTCAAAATTATATGACTTTACAATTACACCATGGCTTTAATAGGTTTTCACTTCCATTGTTTCTCTGCCAGATGTGTGTCAATCCTCTTTTTGCTTCTTCTTTCCTCTTCCCTCTGCTCGTACCTTGTGTGTGTGTGTGTGTGTGTGTGTGTGTGTGTGTGTGTGTGTATGTGGGATATGTTCTGTCAAAGAGTCTTCAGTATATATTTGGTGAAAAATTTCCACAAAGTGATACTGATGCTGTGAAGGTATTGCATTTGGGTTTAGTATGAAAGTGTGTGCAATACAAGTACATACGCTGTCAGTTTTTTTTTGAACAAGCTTCAGTACATTTCAAGTGACACTTCTTATAGATCCTGTCAAAGTAAAGAAGGAACTGATAGGAAATCCTGAATCTGTGTCTCCATTTTATGGTTCAAAACACACAAGAAACAATGAGCACCTTGAATTCATATGCATCCCATAATTCACTTAAGACATCCAGGTTATTTATTGCAAAATGTAAATCGGGGGGCTAAATTCAACAAGTCATATTCATGAGCAGACCGATAATTCTTAAAAAAGTAAATGAAACAAATCAAGTCTAACAAATGGCAAAAATGATTTATCTTCTCTTGTAAGACCACCAGGTTAGCAGCCTTGCTTCCGGGCCTGTATGAGTAAGATCTTATTTGTCATGTACTGTACATGTCTGCTGTGTGTTTGCATTTTGTACCTGTGTGAATGTGTGTCCTCAATCGGTTGGAATCCATTTAAGCTGCCTTAGAAAAAGCTTTATGAAAAATGCCAGGCCCTGAGGCCACTGTATTATTGTGTCTATGCTTCCACAATACCACTTAAATGTATTGGAGTAGAAGAAGCTGATTTATGTGCTGTTGGGCCTTCAGGTTGTGACCTGCACACAAGTGACCATAGTCACACATGTAGTGTATGTGTGGTGCCTGTATACAGTAGGGGGATTTGTGTACAAGATGCATGTTGGTTGCAATCGTATGTCTTTGCCACGCTGTGCCTTTTGTAACAAACACCTGTGATCAGATGACAGCAGCTGATTTTCTTTAAGAATTTGAATTCAGTGATGCATCTGTTTATGAGATATCTCCTATTTCACATTGGCCTGAGGAGGGTCTAGACAGCCACGTGTCTCTTCTGATACACTGACACTGTTTGTTTTTTCATCTGTCATTGAGCAGCTTAACTTGGAGGGTTTAATGCACACAGAGTTCACATAATCTCTGCTGAAACTGGTACAACATGCATTGAATACAAAATGTGACTCTTTGAGATCAACAGTAAATTTAACATGGGTATAAAGTTAATTCTCCGGAAGAGTGTCAGATTATTTTAACCAGCATAATATAATATGCATTCTGACCTGACAGTGATGCTGTTGAGCTGTGCTGAGAAGCTGTTTGTGGATCTAACTATCAAATTCCTATGCTGTTTGCAATAGCCACATGGATCACTGCTACTCAAAGCATGCTTTACCAGTATGACAAACATTTCCCACACATATGTGAGCGTAACCAGTGAGCACTGTGCCATACTCCACTGCCTCTCCCAACTGTCACACATACAGTCTGTGATTATACTGCTGCAGATATGTGACAGACATACTGTATACATCACAATTCAATTCGATCAAACTTTGGTACAGTATTATTAAACATACACAGGAGAAAAGCTACAATGATGGTTGTTCCAAATATGTTAATATGAATATGAAAGGTAGAAATGGAAATTTGGATTTCAGAAGTAAAACTTTGTTTTGATAGATGCTGCAGAAACATGTTGGGCCAGGTTGCGTCAGTAGTATCAGATACTACCAGCACAGAGAGCAAGCACAGAGAGCAAGCACAGATAACGCGATTCCTGATTGGATTGTTACAGTAGGCTGGATTTTCTGCTTAATGTCTGCAACTTATTAGAACCAGGCTGTTGAAATGTATTTTGCTGCAGAGGAGAAGGAAGAAACATGAGTGCATGATTACTAGTGTGTGAGAGAGAGAGATGGATGGCGACTGGAGATCTGGTGCCATTAGTGGGGGGTAAAAAGCAGAGACAGAGTGCCTCCATACGGATGTCTTCTGACATTGATCTAACCTGAACAGAAACGAGTGGAAGGGATCTACTTAGTAATTTTCTTAAAACTGTGGGTTGGGATCAAAAACAATTGCGATGCCAGGAAAACTGCTTCTGCATTTAAAGTAGCAAGGTTGAGGTAGTTTAGATAACTATAAGAGGTTCCCTCATCAGTCTTTACTTCTCTTGAGACTGCTACTTGGACAATACCTTGACCGTTCTCCCATTCAAAGCTTATATCGTCATGCTCCAGTTCTGCTTTTAAATTATCTGACTCATAAATGGTACAAAAGCAAATTCCTCATCATCATTGGCCTCGGGTACATCTTCATTTCCAGAGCTGCTGTCAGCAAAACCATCCAATATCAAAGCTGCTCTGCTCTATACCTGACACCCAGGTGCTTTGCCATATGTTACTATGACAGTAAGCTAATTTAAACAAACGTTTTTTTTATCATTATGTCTGTATTCATTTATAGTAACAGTGAGAAAACTGTGCCCTGAGGCCAAACGAAAAAATACAAGACTGCCCTCTATCACCAGTATCCAGTATACCGTGAATAAAAAAATCGAACACTCGTACATGCCCCACATCTTTAGCCACCCTGTGAACTTGCGGCTTTTTATAATTTTTGACATTAAGACACCAGAGCATTGTTAAAAACACATTTGAGGATTACCATGGCGTTGAGAGCTTAATTCAATTTAAAGAAATTAATTAGACAGGGTGTAATGTAGTCCTGGGTTGCTAAAGACCCGAGTTACTGTATGCACTTAAGGGTCAAATACCCGTGCTCTGGATAGAGGAGGATGCAGAGGATGTACAGGGACAAAAAGTGTCAAGAAACAGTACAGTGCTGAGAAACAACCCTGCAAAGTGAAACAAAAAGGCCACATGGAGTTCAAGGGGGTTTATCATCAATATGGCTCAGAATCAGAACTTAAAATGATCTGAAAGCAAAGTTTGATGTTTGGCTTTTGGATAACCACCAGCTGCATTTGTTTTGTGTGCACATGTTTGTTTTTGTGTGCTTTTGACTGTGTCAATGTGTAGATGAAAATGATCCCTGGTCAGTTTTGTGTGTAAATGGACCATCAAAATGGTTAAAGACCTCCTGATTAGACTCACATATAAACAGCCAGAGAGACAAGTGGGCAGATGGATAGTCAGATGGATAAATGGCCAGTGATAAAGGTGCAGGGCTTGGCAGGCCACAACACACATTTGTAAACAGACAAACACATGAATGCATGCAGGGTGACACACACACACACACACACACACACACACACACACACACACACACACACACACACACACACACACACACACACACGCACACGCACACACACACAGTATACAGACACTTGTTCGTCTCTGAACGTCCCAGAAAACAACATACCCTACACACACAACACAAAATCACATATAATACACAAGCACATGCAGACACCGACAACACACCATTTACACTCGCCAGGTTTCCCCAGAGTGGGTCTGATGGATGTGAGACAGCTGTGCTCCCTCTTCCCCTCTTTCTGCCTCCCCTAATAAATCCTCCATTTCTCTTTCAACTCATTAGCTAATTCACAAATCAATATCAATGAAACTACCTTTCAGTTACACAATGCCTCCTTTTCTGTGTGTGTGTTGTGTGTGTTGGTTGTCCTGTTTGCTTTCCTCCTGACTTCCTCTTGATCCGTATTCCCCGCTATAACAAACAGACCACCTTTGACTTTCACTGTGGTTTTGCTATTTCCTACCCTCCTGGACATATTCCTAGCTTTATGTTTCTGCTTTACTTCCTTTTACCCCCTAAAGACATTGAGCCTCATGCACAAACAGTATATATGCACAAATCTGTGCTTAGACCATGCATACGAAGGTTTTATGCAAAAATCTGGGATTCATCAATATTTTCTTACCTGAATTTGTTCTTACTCTGCAAACAAATTTGAAACTGCCTCAGACCATGGGTACGCACAAATGATGAAGGCCCGGCTGTCTTAATGTAAACACACATCTTTTAACTAAATACATCTCCTATTAAATCTGCGTTCATTAAAAAATGCTTTAAGAGACAGCAATTTTTGAATTTACTATATGCATTGGCCAAATGTATTAAATAATGAAATTGACACCCTTTTATCCTCATCAATTATTGTCATAATTAAAATATAAAGCTTCTATTGAGGTTTTTGAATGAAGCTTTGAATATCTGTCGTCATATTTTAAGAAAACCATCACCATTAAAAAAAATAATATATATATTAATAAATTAATATTAATAAATATGATTTCTCTTATTATATTACATTATTATAATATTATTATAAATATTATTTCTCTTTTTAAACTGCATTTTCAAATATATTTTTAAATTCCATTATGTATTTAATAATTAGTTAATGTATTTTTGAAGGAGCCCCGAGGGGAGGGGGTTGGTTTAGACCAGGGGTCAGCAACCTTTATTATCAAAAGAGCCGCTTTGGGCAACAACAACAAAAATCTGTCTGGAGCTGCAAAACATTTGAGCATTGCATGAAGGTAACACAGTTTATAGTCTAAGTATATAGTATATAAGTCTAATGCCGTGAGGGCCAAAGTGCAAATATACTATGGAGTATTAGGGCCACATTGAGGGGAAAAAAATCGTAGATTTCAAGAATAAAGTCCTAATATTACGAGAAAAAAGTCATAACTTTACGAGAAAAAAAGTCATAACTTTACCAGAAAAAAGTCATAACTTTACGAGAAAAAAGTCATAACATTACGAGAATAAAGTCATAACTTTACGAGAAAAAAAAGTCGTAACATTACGAGAATAAAGCCATAATTTTACGAGAAAAAAAGAAAATAACACGTAAAATTACTACTTTACAATATTATGACTTTATCCTCATAATACTATGACTTTTTCTCTTAAACTTCTGACTTTATTTTCATAATATTACAAATTTTTTTCTCGTAATTCTATGACTTTAATCTCGTGATATTATGACTTTATTCTCGAAATCTCCGATTATTTTTTTTTCCCTCAATGTGGCCCTAATACTCCGTAGTACATTAGACCCACAACAATGACAAATGAAAATGTAAACAAAAAACAGTTATTTATTTCCATTTTTATAAATCCAAAGGGAGCCACTGGAGAGGGGCTAAAGAGCCACATGTGGCTCCGGAGCCGCAGGTTGCTGACCCCTGGTTTAGACGGAGCTCCTGAGGCGATGCTACTTTCAAATTATGCTAGCTTTCCAACATCGTCGGTCCTATCTTTAAGTTAAAAGTTAATCTACTAACTAAAAGACAGAAGGAAAGTTAAGATAATTGACAAGTTTCGGGTTAATATTTAAGGAACTTTATTGTAAAAGAACTCAGGGCCCTGCCCACACTTCTTTGGTAGCCTAAACTTCATCTGCAACTGTGCAGAACTACCAGGTTTAAACCGAATGAATATGTCAACGTTATGAATGCAGCTTCCAACTATTCGGTACAGCCCTATCTCTAGGCGAAAAAATCCTTGCTCAGTCCTTCACCTCAACTTTAATATCAAAGCATTTATTTTTAACACAACATTCACTGCCTCAGTTATTGTGGCCCATGCCTCTTTTTTTTATCATCGTCACTCCTGTCGAAAAACTTTGGGAAAGTGTGCCCTTATCTGCTTTCCACCTTGTACACTATTGCCTCAATTTCTTCAGTAATGAAATTCTTTTTTTAATTTTTTTTGCTTCAGGGGTCATGCTTTTCTCAAGAACTTGACCGCTTTCTCCATGATAAACCTCTAGGCAAACATATTTCCTGATATAGAGAAATGGGGGTGTGGCAGTGTGCTTATTGCAAATAGTGTATGCACCTGTCAATTTAGAATTATTCTGATTCACTAACATACGCACTGTGGTAAGAACTAAATTGGCCGATGTGCATGTTTCATGAATCCGGCGGTAATTTAGTGTTTGCACTTATTTTGTGTGCAGAGTAAGAACATTTCTACGCACATATTATTGAGTGAGGCCCAATGTGCATATTTGTTTCTCTTATACTTCAATTGTTTGTGTGAATGTGTGTCTCCATCATGGACATCAGTCATGGTCTCAGTCAAGCTGGCATCTCAAGCCTCATTCCACAGGATAATTTCCTTTTTCTTTCCTGCTGCCTTTATTTAAAAAACAAAACAAAACTAATTAGCATAAAAGTTGAGCAAAAACAAACTTTATAATCAAAATTGTTTTCTTTTTCTCCCCCTCTCTTTTTGTTTTTTGGTATTGTGTGCATGTTTGAAAGCCATTTTAATAAAATTTGTAATGAAGGCTGGCCAGTCGTGCATGGCAGAGATTAGCACTGGTCGATTCTTACTGTTTAGTCCAGTGATGGGTAAACACACACACACACACACACACACACACACACACACACACACACACACACACACACACACACACACACACACACACACAGGCAGATATGTCCCAGTCTTTCTCTTTCATTCTCTGACAAATGCACATAGCAATGCTTGCTTGTCAGGAAATGTTAAGCGACTGAGACAGACGAATGTCAGAGACACCCATGGTGATCAGAGGTCCATATGTGTCTCATTAGCAGGATCACAGCTTTATGTGTGTGTGTGTGTGTGTGTGTGTGTGTGTCTGTGTGTGAAAGGCTAATGAAGGAGGCCTCGGTGTGGGATATGCCTCATAGCACCGTGTGATCACACTTCTTGCTGTTAATTTGACTGCCATGGGAGAAATCAAGACATACAGAGGATTGACACAATGTCATGAACTCCTGTGCAATTTAATATATTTCAAAATAATAAACAAATATTATGTTTGCAACGCCAATTGTATTTTTGTGTTAGTAAGGTGTTGGTTAAATTTTGTAGCTCATTTTGCAACCAGTCACTTGGACTAGTCACATTTTGTGAATGAGGTAAAGGAGGCAGTAAACTAAAATGTAGTGATGCTAAAATATACTGTAACATGCAACACCACTCCTCAGTATAATCTTGGTAGGTAAAATGCATATATAACATAAAAAGATTTTATTACTTATAGTTATAAGAACACACAGCCTATTTTTGTTTCAGCACTCAATGACTTTCCCAAAACTCCTTTCAGGTCACTTGATGTTTTAAAGTTCACTTTTTTAGTAAAAATATGAGCAGATGGTCAGATTGTGTGGCCATTTATTATTACTGGTCAATTACAACTCCTTTTATAATCTCATTTAGCAGATTTTGTCTGCTGTCATTGAGATGTCTTCAGAATGAGGGTTATTTAAGTTTTCTCTTGCCCACCTTCCTTTTAATGTTTCTACACTTTTTGCACCTGTTTTTTTGAAGCAGATATTTGTTTTCATGCTAAACTGACCCTCAAAAATTGCTTGAACATTTTTGTGATCCTCCATTAAATGCATATGCATTAAGAAGAGAGGCACACTTTACTGATTACACGCACTGTGCACTTCAGATGACAGGCAACCTGCTCTTTCGGGTCAGTGCACCAGTTTCATAAATAACATGTGCGTCTCTACGAGCGGAATGCTTATGAACCACAGTGCAAGAGTTTTTTTTAAATCTGACCTTGAGTGTCCTCTGTTGATGTCAGATTGGTAAAGAGAAACACTGAGTATACTTTTAATTCCAGACTGGTACAAGAGAACACTGAGTCTCTGTATCTGCCAGAGTGGAGCTCTCTGACCTTTCCTTACCACCTGGTCTTTACTAGCTGGAGTGTTTAGTAGGAAGCTGGCGTTGATTCAGGACATATTCAGTCTCGCCCTCTATCTCTCTTCCCAATTTCAACTCCCTCCATCTTTTACAGATGGGTCAATACATTTGCCCTGTGGTGCCATGCCCCTACTCATGCCAAGTTGTAGTCACAAGTCAGCTTGTTTGTCATTTGTCCTCACAGGGCTGTTATCTCTCTTCCCAGTTCATTGGCATCTCTATTTCCCTGTCTTGTGTTGAGAAATGCGTTTTCTCTTTGTCTTGTTTTTAATCTGTGCCAGGCTGGCCTTTTCACTGTGGTTGGCATTTCATTATGACACTAAGTAATGCGTGGTAACACAATGCCTTTATGTGCACATATTCAGATATGAGTCTGCCTTACTGTGGTCTCGCACAAATTAAATCGTCATCTGAATTGTTAAATGGAGTTGTAACATTCTGTGTATCCACAGCCTCTCTCTTTTTTGTCTACATTTTCTTTATACTGCAAGTTTAAATTTACAGGCTCCCAGGAAGAGCTGCACATTATGCTATTATAATGCTAAATTTCTCTTCCTTCATGCAGTTGGCAGTTCCTCACAACAGAAAGGCCAAATCTCAGAGGGAACCTTCTTTCTGCCCAGTTCAGTGTTTCCCTTAGATTTGTCAAGTATTCAATACTCTTATCAACATGGGAGTGGGCAAATATGCTTGCTTTATACAAATGTATGTACATATTTATTATTGGAAATCAATTAAAAATGTGACTTCACTTAAATAAAAAGTAGGGCTACCAATCCATTCAAATATTTAACTGCGATTAATCTCATGATTGTCCATAGTTAATCGCGATTAATCGCAAATTATAATCTGTTCAACATGTACCTTAAAGGGAGATTTGTCAAGTATTATCAGGTATTTTCTCTTGGAAATCAATTAACAACACTAAACAATGACAAATATTGTCCAGAAACCCTCACAGGTTCTGCATTTAGCATAGAAAATATGCTAAAATCATAACATGGCAAACTCAAGCCCAACAAGCAACAACAGCTGTCAGTGTGTCAGTGTGCTGACTTGACTGTGACTTGCCCAAAACGGCATGTGATTATCATAAAGTAGGCATGTCTGTAAAGGGGAGACTCGTGGGTACCCATAGAACCCATTTTCATTCACATATCTTGAGGTCAGAGGTCAAGGGACCCGTTTAAAAATTGCCATGCCAGTTGTTCCTCACCAAATTTAGCGTAAGTTTCATCGCGACAAGCTAGTATGACATTGTTTAAAGCTTTAAAACTGAGCCGGCTACAACCTAAAAATCTCAAGTTGCGTTAATGCGTTAAAGAAATGAATGCCGTTAAAACGAATTGCCGTTAGTTGTGACGTTGTGGACAGGTTGTTAATGTATGAGAATTGTGTATCTTAAATTGTAAGATATAATACATCTTAAAGAATATTTTTTCATTGACAACATCAAAGTATTTTTTTTTATGTATTTTGATACAGAACATTGTGACATTTCAAAGACAGTAGTGCAGAGTATAATTTTCGCTGTAGCCCTGCAGCCTCATGTCCCCTGACAGTACTGGGTTATACCTGCACGATAACAGAGTTGCCACCTTAGTGAGCATCTCTCTGGCAAATGTAGAGCTGTCTGTCTCTGCCCTGTGGCATCTTTACAGTAGCTACAGACAAATGCAGAGAGGTTTTCACCTCCCTGGCATGAATGTCTCTATGCCCTTACCCTGTGTTAGCTTGGCACACACAGTGGCATCTCCCTGGCAGAGGTTAAGCTGTTTATACCATGTGGAGATACAGCTTTCTTCTTTCTCCGCAGAACTGCACTTGCCCTATGCTAGGCTGGCACATGTTGGCCTCTTCTTGGCAGATATTGTATGATAACTCCTGCCCACTGGGGCGCTTGTTCTGCATAAGGTTTGAACAGGCTATACCAGCACATCTTTGTGCTGCTACCTCTCTGGCAGCCACTCGGTAGTTCAACCCAACCATGCTGTCAGGGGCGAATTTCTCTGTTATTCTGCAGTTGCCTAGCACAATGATTATCAGCTTGGGAATGACTGTGGCACAGGGGCTTGGGGTTGAATCTTTAAGAGCTAGGTGGAAAAGAAAAATGTTGGCGCATGTCTTGTAAAATAATTTCACACCTCTAACGACTTATAAATATTCTTGTCTTTTGTCTGACATACTTTTGGCTGTGTTTCATTATGTTGAGTAGAAATGGAAACATCATATTTTGGTATTTAGCTCACACTTGTTTGCACCGACAGCAGATTATAATATATTCATTCAGTTTTATGGCTCACGAACCAGGAAACCTGGTTGGCCAACTTGGTCTTAGAGTCACTGACCCGGCTTATGGGGGCTTGGACCCTGCAGGTCAGTGTAGTACAAATGGCATATTCTTGGCTGGGTATCAACAGCCTGTTCTGTCTTATGCTTGGATAATGCCTCCATCGCCCTCTGTGTGCCAGGGCGCCCTCTGTTCCAGATAATGCCCTGCAGGTCGGCGGGTTTGGCAGCTATCTGTCTGTGATTCAGTGGTTTAGCACTGCTTTTGTATGTGTTCCCATCAGGGCCAGTAAGTAGAGAGCTGTTACCTCCAGCTCTCCCATTCTCTTTTGTTTGCATATTTTCTTTCTGTCTCTGTCTTCATGCTCAATGTACTTTCCTCCTGTGTTCTCTGTGCTTCTGGCCTCCTTTCTGTATCGGTTTTTCCTCTTTTCTCTTTCTCTGTCCCTTTCCCTCTGTCTCCATATCCGTTGATTTCTCTCCTTCTCATCCGTTGTTCATCTGTTGCCCTGTTTATTCACTCCCACTCTCTTCCCTGCTGTCATTTCCGTCTTTTGTGCTTTCTGATCTTCTTTTATCCGAGCTGTCTACATGGTGGGCTGACGGAGACACAGACACACATGGGGGCACACACATACTACATGTAGAACCAGAGTAATTCATACAGAAACACACAGTCAAACTTTAGAAACTGGCCACAGAGGAGATTCACAACTATATACACCTACACGCACACACAAACACTGTCATATTGTGTGGCTTTACCAGGATGTTTTCAGGATGAGTCACTCTATACAGTGTTTATTTCCCTCCCTACGTCGTGAAACAACAGCCTTCAGAAGCTAAAACCATGGCAACAGCCTCTGCAGCCTTTACTATGGGCCACACCATCTCTTTAGGAGCCACACATTGGCAGACATACACTAACAGAGGCAGACATGAGACCATGAAAACGAACACACACACACACACACACACACACCATGGCAACTGTGTTTCCGTCCATAGCAATGGCCTCGCATCACATTTCAAACTCTCCAAAACCTCATGGAGAGGGCTTATCTCTTGTCGTCTTTATTTTACAAAATCACATTTTGTTGTGCACATGCTATTCAGAGGGCACAGAGGGCTTGTGTGACATAGATTGTGTGTATTCACTCTTTGAAGCACTGGATAAATCTAATAAGAGACTAAGCTTCAATTTAGAGGATGGGGTCCCCTCCAAGGCTGGAGAGAAAACTTGAGGCAAGAAGATGAGATGATTTTGAGGGTGTTTTAGCCAGGACTGTTCCAGTCTTTAATTTCACTTTCATTTTTTCCCCTGTGTCTCTTTGTCTCTTTCTTTCTCCCTCACACATAAACAAAAGGAGACTGTACACATGCACAGTATTGTTTGGCACATTTCTTTGGAAACACGATGATATGAAAACTGTGAAAAATACGTTATATGCATAATCTCTTTATTTTTTGCTATTGATTATTATTTTCCTAATACCTTTATTTTGATTTAGCAGATAATTAGTTAATCAGTTTTTTTTTTATGCAAACATGCCAATAAATTATCTGGTTCCAGCTTCTCAAAAGTGAATATTTGGGTTGTTGGTTTGACAAAACATAAATCTTTAAGACGGCTCTTGGAACTTGTGATGGGCATCTTTTGCTATTTGCTGACATTCTTTAGACCACACCATTAAATGAGAAAAAAAAGTTTCATTAATCGATAATTGCTAGTTGCAGTCCTAATAAATTCTGGGGTTCTGTGTTTTTCTTAAGTACATTTGGATGTGTAGACATGATGGAGAGGGGAACAAATTAAAATAACCATATGACTAACCAGCCCACACTACCACCTGAGCTAATGATCGTTAAATATCTGTTAGGGAACATTTACTTCTTTACCCTAGCAGCAACAAAAGAAAAGGAAGTATTTGTCTTTGTATTAAGTCTGTGATTTTACATGAGGATACATCCCCATTGAGAATCAATTGACAAAGATAATTGGTAACACTCAGAGGGTTTTCCCAACATAAAGGTACATTTTCTGGTTCAGAGCACTTGTTACTTCTAAAAAAAAGCTCTCCTGTCTATAAAGCTCAAGGCTTTCTCATTCAGAGTAGCCCCAGTCTATATAACTCACTGACATGGCAGGAGAGAGTCTTGATTCTCTGCCTACATATTTAGCTCTGCTAAGTGGAAAGCAAACAAACAAAAACTCTCTGTTTCTTGTTTTTGTTGTGTTAACTCAGAAACTGTGGTCTTAGTAGGGATTAATGAAGAGGCTGAAAATAGTTATTGAGGAAGCTCTCAGTGTCGATGTCATAGTGGAAGAGATGGTTAGAATATTTTCTTAGTATTTAATGGATGCACATGACAGTTGCAGATTCCTAATGGCTTATATGGAGTCTATAACATTGAATGCTATTATCGTTTGTTTAGTTTTTTTTGACTGTTTTCAATGGTGTTTTTTGTGTACTATAAAGTGCTGCATTGTTGGAGAGTTATAGTAAATACATTGAAACTGAAGGAAGGTCTTCCACTAGATGGCTTTCAGTAGTTATTAATCTCAAAACAGTGCATTGTGCATTTGGATTCATTTTTTTCTACACTTTGATAATACCTTTAAAAAAAATAGAACTGACATGGAATAATAGAATAACAAAAACTGTTTTCATTTTGACTTGCAATCTCTTGGTGTTTTTACAGTTGGCAGTTTGACTCTTCATTAACAAAAAGGCATCGTGTTTTTGTATGAGCCAATTTTGTCAAGTATCCAAGGGTTTGAAAGGTAAGATGTGTGTGCTTTGCAATAGAGGTGAGAGAGAAAAGGGTGGGAGAGAATGCAGAGCGAGCGGGCAATAGAGATGAGATGGTGGTTCTCTGAAGTAAGGAGCCTGATGATTGCTCTCACTAGGTTCTGACCTCATGCATTGGTAAACAGGCGTAGCATCGGTTCTCCTTAACACACAGACAAAGTGGCACACATGCACTCACCCATACACACTATCCCATTTTGTGTCTTGCCCACTGGGCACACACGCACGCACGCACGCACGCACGCACGCACGCACGCACGCACACACACACACACACACTATGAGTCATTTGAACACACCTGCCTAATGTGTTTGCATCTCATTTCATGCAGGGACCATTTAGAAATTAGAGTCCTCTCACTGATGGGTGAACTGGTCAACAAGGGGATGTGTAGAACGTGTGACTCATGCATTCGCTGAGGTGCACCTTGACATATTAGGGACACAATGCAGACACACACCTGCAAGTGTACGTGCACGGATAGAGACACGTACACACTTTTAAATAATGTGGCATCTTTAC
Source organism: Sebastes fasciatus (assembly GCF_043250625.1). Classification (NCBI taxonomy): domain Eukaryota; kingdom Metazoa; phylum Chordata; class Actinopteri; order Perciformes; family Sebastidae; genus Sebastes; species Sebastes fasciatus. The sequence goes on along the minus strand of NC_133800.1, from coordinate 13,330,144 downwards.
ACATTACTATTTTGGTGCAAAGTAATTTTCCAGCCTATTCAAGACAGAAAAACTCTACTCATAAAACAAATGATACCCCAGAGGTTTTTAGTGGACCAAAGGGTGATTACAAAGCATTACTCTATTAAACAATAGCTTAGTTTTTAGGGTTTCTTGAATGTTTTTTATCCAACGTCTTGAGGCAGCTCACAATATACTGTAGTGGCCTGAATATAAGCCATTTTCTGAATATTAATCTTGGAAAACGTAGGATCATCATAAATTCTACATTTTACTTGACATAGCTTTCATGACACATTCAACACATTCTCTCTCTGAATATGTCACTATCTGTGTCTCTGAGTGTCACACTCACTCTTCAATTCTGTCTCTCTCCTGGTAAAATGGAGTGGTAGTTGTTATGGGAAACAATAAAGGTTAATATAATCCAATGGTTGAAATACAAGTAGGCTATATTTCCTGATGTTTACTTTTTTTTATTTAAATGACCCACTTATTATTCAGAGCGCTTCTTTCTTTAAAGGCATTGCACACCCATAGCACAGCCAAACCCACAAATGATTAGAGCTCTTCTAATAATAATAATAATAATAATAATAATAATAATAATAATAACAATAATGATAATAATAATACATTTTATTTGGTGGCTCCTCTCAGGACACCCAAGGACACCTTACAACGATAAAAATGAGAGCGAGTGGATCTGGCACTACATTTAAATAGAATATAATCTGTACTTGTTATAACAAGGAAACTCTTCACTGTGTACACTAAAGTTGACATAACGTCCAACTAAACAAATTAATTTAGTGTAATGAATATGCTGAGGGACGAGTGGGGGTAGTGACAGAGAGTATGTGTTGAGGAGATAATGAAAAAGACCTACCTAATGCGCTGACAGATATGAGTTCCCATGCTCTGTCAGGTGTTGAGATAATTATAAGCTAGCATGTGGAACTAAGCACTGTCACATTTGCCCCACTAAAGTGTCCTTGAGCAAGACATTAAATTTCTACCAGCACCAGAGGCTCTGCGCTTTAGTTTGCCTTGTGCTCTGACCTCCCTGTCAATAGTAGAGAGAACAACGAAAACCTCTCTATTGTGAGCATTTAAGTATATTGTTTTATTACAAAGGGCGTATTTGACTTGTGATCAGAGAATTTCCACTTAGGTGAGTATTTTTATGTGCAACATCTCCCCGACTGTGAGTCGGGCCCAAAATGGATCTCAGGGCTGGTTATGGTGCCTCCCTTTATGTGACTACTAATGTGTTTTAATGAGACTGGGTCAAATGATGAGGCTAGAGTAAACAGTTTGCTTGCTGCATTAAAAATATGGCAAAAAATCCTACTTTAGAAAATCACTCAGCTCAGAGGTTTTTTTTTCTGCTGGAAAGTACAGGCACATTTAATACAAGCAGGATTCATTCTGCTCTTTTAGTGTTCATTAAAACGGTACCTTAAACAGCAGTAATAACGTCTTTGGAGCCGGTGCTTTACCTTTGATGCTATGAGCCTGACTTGTAATTACCAGGAAGTGTCCACATTTTCATTGTGGAAGAGGTTGAGGGCCAATGGCAGATATAATGTGGGGCCGGCTGTGCAATTAAGTGCTGCTTTGTGTCTTGCTGACTTGTGCTCAACTGAAACATAATGAACTCTTCTTTAATTTACAGAAAGTGTCCAATTATTCCTGTACATAAAGGTCGGCATGGCAGTTTCTGACATAACACCATAAAATACATCACAGTTAGGTGTGTTTTTATACATCATGTGGACATGAAGGGAACATTTTACACCTGCAGATTTCTGTAGTCAAAACCCTTATAGCAGCAGCTAGATACAGTACATAGCAGCTCATTTTAGCCCTTTATGAAATGAGGAAAATCTGCGATGTGCGATTACATTGTTCAATATTGTGATGACGATATGACTTGCAATAAATAAACTCATTAATATCTCACTGGAAACAAATCTAAAATGGTAATAAAATAAATCATATTCCTGACATGAAAATACTGAGTGAAGCTTAGAAAAACTGAAGAACAAAGACATCAGTCAGTATCAGTCCTTCCTCCTCCCTCTGCTGATGTGAACCACTGCAGGTACTGCTGGTAGAGGGGGTGAGGGGGCTGCTTCGTCTCAGCCAGCAGATCAGTTTACAAGTAAGATACATGGCATCTACCTTACTGTGTAGCCGAGGGTTACAATGCTCCTATACTTTATGGAGGTAATAAAATAATAACATAGAGGCTCCGTATTCTGCACCCTTGTCAATAACAGCGCATCACCGCTTCACGCCTACCGTTCCACCCTTCACAATAAACTCCCCGGACACAAACACTGGAACACTACTTACTAAAGGAAACTAAAGTCATTCAGAACTCAACAAAATAACTTACACTTGTTAACAATTTGCTGTTAGCTACCGAGCTAACGCGCTGTGCTTGTGTAAACATAGCGGCGGTGGATGAGAGACTGCGGACAATGCAGTTTGAAATATCGCTTTCCTACATGTTGAACTGTTTCATCATGTTTATGCTTGTTGAGCAGGTGTAATGATAACGTCTCGGCTTTACACTTGCAAAGTTTTATTGCATTTACTTAGAGTAACGAGCGTAATTGTCATCAACTCGTCTCCACAGCAGCCTCTCTGATCAGCTGTTTTGCTGACTTCGCCGCGTTTGTTTATGTGTGGAGAGCTCTGACACAGAGCACACAGTGCCCGTTTAATAACTGGTTTCGGTAGCCATCGCTAAATATAATGATTTTTCTTATTCATCGCGTTTCAGACAGCCTTCTGACGATGAAAATATGATTTATCGGACAGCCCTAGCTCATTTCTCTCTTTAGGAAATATGCTAGATTTTTGTATTTCTGATATCAAAGTTACCCCTCACCTCAAAGCTCTCCTTATAACCACCCTTTTACCCTCACTTCTTCCCATTGCCACTTGATTCATGCCCAGTACCCAGCCTGTGGTGTTGGGTCTTTTAAAATGCTAAAAGAGGTCAGAGCAGCCAAAACTGTCTCTTCATAGCCTAGAGAAACTTTTTAACATTGCACAGATTGATACCACAGGGTCAGCCTTGAGCACGCTGGCTCCCTTGTCACCTCTTCCCACCAAGCAGCAGCATTTATCTCTTGGACAGCCGCAAAGGGCTGAGTCGTTTTTAATGATTTTTCCACTATCTGATACCCCATAAGAGGATGGGGCTACTTGTGAACCAAAGTCACAAAGCTCAAACGAAAGAGTCAATTAAAAATCCTTTATCTTCAGAATGACAAAGAATCCTGATAGGTAATATGCACATTTTTGGTTTATAAAATATTTTTTCTAGGTTATCCTCAAATGGTGTAACGTGAACTTGTTAATTTAAAGCCCACCAAGTCTTTAATCTATACCTGATTATATACAACAATTACAGGTATGATTTATTTTGAAATGGCACAAAACCCCTTGGACTCGTGTGGTAATTAATAGTTAACTTTATCGATCTGACCAATACTATGTGCATATACCCCATTACTGAATATATACATATAAAGGTTGGTCGCATCCGTGCTTCTTTAAAGCATTTGGTGTGAAATGGTCCCATAGTGAATGCTTTACTACAGTCTGATTTCTGACTCACTGGTTATAGTTCTGTAGTGTTTTATCAGTAGATCAATACATTTACCAAGATGCAAAGCAGTTTAAAGTTAGCATAGCATTGCCCACTACTGTTGGTGTGTGTGTGTTAGCATTAGAGAGCTAAGATGATTTTACAGTTTAGAGGCATGATTGGTCATGATGCAACACATGTTCACCGGTGGTGCTTTCTGTCATTTTCACTTTCCTGTTTCTACAAACCAAATACTAGCTCTAGATGGGGCCTTTCGTGTTTTTGCGTTGGCCACAATAGTTCTCCTACACACTTGCCACAGTTAGATGCTAGATGCCGCCAAATTCTACACACTGCACCTTTAGAATTAAGGTTAGTCAGATGTTTATCATATAGTATTGATTATTAAAGGGAAAATCCACCTTTTTTCAAACTTGCATTCTGGTATTTTGAATAATTACTTCTCTCAGTCTCTCCGAAGTCAGTTGTGTAAAGCTAAGTTCACATTACACGACTTTCAAAGTTGTCAGATCGCAGTACAGTTTACACTACACAACTTGATGTCTAGTAATCAGGAGTCTTTAAGTCGTTGTGGTTTTCACACTACATGACTGACCGGCAACATAGGGTCACACACTACAAGATCTTTCACTGGAAGGAATCCCCGATGAGGTCTCCAAACTATGTTTCATCATGAAAACATGGTAAATTACATGATACCATAAGCCAGACACATTGCTGATGTTGTTGTTGGCACTTGTTTACAAAATAGCCTATTTCCACCAGTTTCAAAACTTTTTTTTTTTTTTTTTTTTTACTATTTATTCATCTAGGTGCAACAACAACTTTGCTCCATGTTGCAAATGCAACACATACAGTAAGTTCCTGTTGTTACAGGCGACCCCTCCTCCCCCAGGTTTCCTCTCAACACGTGTCTCGTGCTCTCATTGGTTGTAGCTCATAGCCGGACTCCCGGATACGTCCAGATATTTAGCATGCTAGATATCTGGAATGTGTCTGCGAGACATCAGCGAGCGTCGGTGAGCCTCTCTGCTCTCATCTTTGAGCAGTTTGCACATGACGCTCGAACACCGATGTGCAAGCAGCGATCCAACGCCGATTTGCCTGTGATCTAAGGCTTTTGTCGGGGAGCTGAAAATCAGGGCTAGTCATGTCGTGTGAACTAGGCATTATTAACTTTAAAGAGTACCTTTTACCCAGTCAGTTTGCTAGACGTTGTTGTGGGGGGAGGCTTCAAGGTCAAAATTGCGTCGCTCTCCAATTACCAGCCCCCTTCATACATCATTACATCTGGCCTATCAGTGCAGAGGCAGACTGCACGTTTGGACAGTTATGATTCAGAGAGAGGCGTTTCTCGCCCTCCCACATCTGATGGGCCAGTGAGACGTGTTTTAGACGTGTTTTAGACCTGTTTTAAAGCCAGCACAGACAAGTGTGACTGTTTTTAAAATGAAGCTGAGAAAGACAAAAAGGTGAAAGACATCCCCAAAAGACATTCAAAAAGTTTGTTTGAAGGAAAATGAATCGTTAAAATAGAACAAAGTGAGCCGAGAATAAAAAAATAGGAAATTAAAAGCAAAATAGCCTTTCAGAGCAATGTATACACAACATGTTCTCAGCCTCTTTCCCTCCATCCTCCCATTACTGATTTTTCCCCTTGCTTTTTTGAATGCTAACATAAAACCAGAGGCAGAGTGAAAGACAGACCTTGGCTTATTGTTAGTCTCTCCATCTGCTTCTCTCTCTACCAATCACTGTCTTTCTCTTGCTTTCTCCCTTTTCTTCTGCTTTTTTTTTCTCACTCCATTTATGACAGGTCCCCACAGTGTCCTTCAGTCATGACTTACGGTTAAAAGGCAATTACCCAGTTAGACTGGAGGAGTCTGAATCAATACATGCGCACACACTCGTGGACTGACTTTATAGATCTCCTGGGAACACAAGAGTATTATTAAATAGTTACTCTTTTTCCGGGCTTGTGGACAATTGCGCAGACATAAATACTGTATGTGTATGTGCATATGTTTGTGTGGGGAGAAAATGCTGAATGTCTTCAATGGTGTTGTCAAGTCTGAATTGTGATTGGGAGTTCTTTTAGTCATTTTTTTTTCTGCAAAGAAAGACAGGCAGTGCGGCAGAGGGAAAAAGTTGAACAGTACTTCCCCTCTTTACAAAATCACCAGGATGCTTCCTGTGGTTTTCCTCTTCTTTGGACACACTGTGTTTGTGTTGTCACGTTTGCGTGCTGCCTGTGGTTTCCTCTTTTGTTTAAGATCTGTGAGATATCCTCAGTGAACAGCCCCTGTGTGTACACTGTAAAATGACAGAATTGCTACACCGGTCCAAGTCTCCATCTGCTGCACTGGAAAGGCACACAATTAATCATTAAAGAAACTTTTACTAACGCATATATGTTTTATGGTATAAAAGAGATATGGATTTATAGAAATGATAGTAAGCGACTGTAATAGTAGTGGTAGTAGTCCTCAGAAAGCATCAAAATAATAAGTGTACTGTTTTCATGCCCATTAACACACGTGTTGGTCGCTGGCATTAATGTTTTAGTTGATTTATTTGGATGGATTGAAGGAGTATAGTGATAGCAATACTAGCAGCATCAGATAATATGTAAGAGTGCAGTTACAGTAGTTAATAAGGTGCTGTTGATTTGGCTGGTTGGCTTTAGCGCTCTCTAATGTGGAAGACAGGGAGACAGAACTGCCACTACAGCCCAGTGCACAATCTACAGTTTTACTGTAAAATATGGTTGGTAAATTTGATTAAAGAAATAGCCGTGTAATTTCTACAAAGTAGTAAAAATCAATGAGGCGGTCAATTCTCGCTTATATACTGTTATGGACATATGGACTAAATGAATCTGCTTGATTTGAGGTAGGGCCTGTCATTGTTAAAAGCCCCTTTTACATTCAAGGAATGACTCTTCCATTCTCCATTATTCTCTGTGTGAAGGATGATACTGGTTTTTACATGATGTTCCCAGTGACTAAAAACAGTCAATGGTGCGAAATAGAATGGATGCAGAATCTTTCCTGCCCATTAACTGATTTGACATATTTCTTTAATACATTCTTGTTATATTTTAACACTTCAGGAGCTTGAATTGCCAGCTCATCAGTTCCTTCACCCCAGGTCATTGAAATTCTTTATTCCATTTTGCACCTTCACATAGATCATTTTATGTGAGTTAATTTGATTTTCTGTTCATGAAGATGTGCAGAATGTTATTGAATTGGACTAAACAGCCCAAAGCACATTGGTCAGCCCACCTACAACAATATTACTCTCTGCAGTCTCTTTAAATTCTGTAATTCACATTATATTATTTAGAAGTGAGTAGCAAGTCAATGGATCTTGATTCTTGTGTCCATAAAAAAAACATATAGCCTACATAGCAGTGCACATACACATACAAACATGACTTGTTAAGAAGAAAATTACTTGAACACACTCACATGCATGCACACAGACACTCACATTCAAAATTGACTACCCCTCCCCCCTTTTTCCAGAGAGTTGATTAAGTAGGGATTATTATGGTGTGCAGTAACCATAGCAATTCAGATTGGGGCCATTAAGGTCAATCTATAGAAACACTAGAACACTGCATTGCTGCTGAAAACTCCATCTGCAAGTCCTACTGCCAGATTTGTGTAAAATTTAGATTCATTGTGTGTCAAAGTAGTGAACAACATGTTGAATATGTTGATTTTTTTTTTTTTTTAACAATCTTATTGAGATATGTCTAAGTATTTTTATAATCCTACTAAACCCAAAACATTGGCATAATGTATAAATCGTGGCAGCAAATGTAGGCAATGTGTGTGCAGTGGTCAAGGGGTTTATTTGCTATCTCATTCACAAATTATTAGAAGCTTTGTGATTACAGACAATGGATTATATAAAACATGTCATAGGCTTGTTTTGTCTTTGAGAGCATTTAAAAAAGAATGAAGCCAAGTTGTGTAGTTGCCATATTGGCTTTCCACTCTAGAGTAATACATTTGGAGAAGGCTTGTGTCGCTAATATTTTGCAGGACAACACATGGCTCATAATGAAAGTGGTTAACTAAAAGACTGACATAGATGTACTGATCAATTGATTGGTGATGCTTTCACCGTGGCACCCTAAATATATACAGCATACACACCACTCAACCAACTGTTTATCTTGCCCATGTAATTTAAACAATGGTATGTGGAGATTCCCTTGGCAAATAGTCTAAACACATAGCTACCACAGTCAGCACACACTGCAAACCTCCCTAACAGTAATATGAGGCAGATTTTATCATATTTTGTTCAAAGGAATGTCAGGCTATCCAGCTTCCTTCCTACTGCTGTCTGGAGTCACTATCTGCCCACACAGTCTGAAAGCTGGTGATTAAAGTCATGGGTATTTTTATTTAACCTTTATTTATACGCAGTACACGTTGGCTGAGCATCTCTGTTTACAGTTCTACTGATAAATATGAAATTTAATAAGCAAACAGAATAAAAAAAAAAAACCAGAAAAAACAACCACAGTAGAATCCAGAGGCTGTTTTGGAATATATTAGTTTTTAAATAATCAAGAGGTGTAAATGTTTTGGTTTTTGGGTGACACTGTAAAGCAGGGGTTCTCAACCTTTTGCAACTGAAGGCACACTTGTGATTGTCAAAACATTTCCGAGGCACACCTCACAATATCCCAGAGAGGGATATTGGTTCTCAACCAATGTTGAGAACCCCTGCTGTAAAGTACTTAATTAGACCTCTCTAAACACGGACATTCCTAGAATTAGTTCTGGTGTGAGATACCTGAAGCATCAGCCAGGCATTGGATCAACACAATATGTACTTTCATATTCTACAGCAGTCAATTGTATATCTTATTTCTACAACTGACAGGGATGCGGTTTGTACACAATAAGCCAAGCTTTTCTTACAGACTTTAAGCGAGTTTGTCTAAAGTGAAATTATGCTAATTACTGTTAGTCTTTGTCCCTTGATCTTAACACCATGACTTTTGTTTTATGAATGTTAAATATCATGCTCTGCTAATCAAAATATTTAATCGCGGGCGCCTGGGTTAGCTCAGTTGGTAGAGCGGGCGTCCATGTATCAAGGCTTGGTCCTGACCGCGGCGGCCCGGTTTCGAATCCGGCCTGTGGCCCTTTCCGCATCCACTCTCTCTCTCCCCCCTTTCCAAGACTCTATCCACTGTCCTCTCAATAAAATGGAAAATGCCCCCCAAAAAATAACTTTAAAAAAAAAAAAAATAATAATATTTAATTGCGATTAATGGCATGATTGTCCATAGTTAATTTTTTTTTATCTGTTCAAACTGTAACTAAAGAAAGATTTGACAAGTATTTAATGCTTATCAACATGGGAATGGGCAAATATGTTGCTTTATGCAAATGTATGTATATATTTATTTTTGGCAATCAATTAACAACACAAAACAATGACAAATATTGTCTAGAAACCCTCACAGGTACTGCATCTAGCATAAGAAATATGCTCAAATCATAACATGGCAAACCCAAGCCCAAAAGGCAACAACAGCTGTCAGTGTGTCAGTGTGCTGACTTGACAATGACCTGCCCCAAACTGCATGTGATTATCATAAAGTGGGCATGTCTGTAAAGGGGAGACTCGTGGCTACCCATAGAAACCATTTTCATTCACATATCTCACCAAAATGTACCTGTGTAAATATTTATTTGACATTTTTATAGAGAAGAGGCAATATCATCAACATAACTGGTGAACAGAACAAATTCCAGAATGGAGCTTTGTGGGACACTCTCAGTAACCAGTAGAATTCCAGACATACAAGCACCCCTTCCAAAGCTGACTGATATAAATCTCAGTAAAAGTAAAGAAGGGTTATGTACATTTAAATGCTTTTGATAAATATATGAATATGCAAGAACAATGGTTCTCAATACCTCAACAAAGGTAACAGCCACTATGACTATATACACTCTTCGTCTCTGTTTTGTTCCGGCCATAGATTTGTAGTATTGCCTCTTCAGCTCCACCGGGCATAAGGCTTAGCTCTGGGTAAGATAGCAAGTTTGCCCAACATGGGTACTGGAGTGTAAACAATATTTCTATAGCCCCAGACGTGGTTTCCATGTCCAGAAACTGAAATAAGCAACAGAGAAAACAGGAAAAAGTGCTCCTAGTGTCTTAATATTGACTTTCACTTCAATGCAGTTCAGTCAAGTGAAGTGAAATGGAGGAAAAGTTGACATGACAACTCAAAAAAGAAAAGGAACAAAACAATGGCAAGAAGAACACAGAGCTGGAGCAACTGGCTGCCTCTAAGCAAGCACCAACTACAGCTGTTGTGGCACCTGCATACATGTGTGTTTGGAGTGATTCACTGGCAAATGTTTCAACATTTTCATTGTCTCAGATCAAGTTCTTGCCATGAATGAGAATTACTAAATTAGGTGGGGCTAAACAGTAGAATGTGTGCATCCATGATAAGACTTGTATCGTTTTTAAAGGACCCGTCTATAACAATGAAATAGTCAGCCAAGACTTGGATTAAAAATGCCTTTCATGTGGGACTATGCATTGGTAGAAAGTGAATACAATACTTCAATTGGCACTGATAGAGCAGAATTCTGGATTACATGCACTATCACTTACACTGAAGGATATATAAGGATTAGTCTAATTCTATGTTGTAGAGATCTATCCAACAGGGGATTTGTCCATCAAGCCTTAGAAACACAAATACATAGCGAGTGCTGTTTGGGAATGAGGTGTTAATATCATGTGTCATTGACACAGATTTAGGTTTCTTCTGTGCTTAAGTACTGTACATACAGTTTGATTATCTGACTTAATGCCTTCAGAAAAAAAACAAAAAACATTGTAGCTTTTGTTGTATTTAATTTTCATATCTACAGTTCTGTGGGGATTTGGTTATTAAACACAGAAAAATAAATCATAGTCATTAAAAACATCATTTAAAAAAAGATTATTTTCAATTCCAAAGACGATGAGTAGCTTTAGTCGTGACAGACATGCTGTATTCAACAACAGCAAAGGCAGAAAGGGCGACAGATGGCTGGAAATCAGACACATACTGTACATATGGCTAGCATTTTCTGGGCTTTCCTCCACCCGTTATCCACTATATATACAGTTAGACTAGCTGTTAAGTTGTGCTAATAGGCATAAATATACCATACACTGACATTTTTAAAAAGCTGTTTACTGACTTTTATAAGTGAGAGTAAGCATATTCTCTTGGTACACTATATTATTTTTACAGTACACCAACTTTTCCAACTCCCCTTCCCTTAGGAGGAGAGAAAGCCAGGGTACATGAAAAGGCATGTCAGTGTGTTTGGAGAAATGAAACACAATTTAAATAAACTGTGACATTTACTGCATGGCTGTGATTGATTGCTTTCTGATGGTTACTAGGATACCATCAACTTCTACTGTAATATGAATTTAGGTCAAGTGTGCCACAGTGGCCCAGGGACAAAGCATGTTGTAATTCTGACATTTAATATGTTCATCTGTGAGATTTTATTTATTTTATCTCATTAAATCCAACAGTATAATATAGCTATACTGTATTTATCTGACAGCTGGAGTTACTGCAGTTTGTAAATGTTAACAAATGTTTTCTGGAACATTTAAATACCAGGGTACACAAAAAATTCCATATTGATATCTTAAAAGATTGTGCATTGAATACTGGTGACCACACTCACCAGCTAACCCATGTTTACATGTACAGTATACAGATTAGGACTGCACGATTTTGAAAAAAATGTTATTGCAATTATTTTGACTGATCTTGCAATTGCGATATGATTTGCAATATTAGAGGGAATTATAATTTTGACATCATTATCAAACAAAGATGTTTTCTTAAGTCTGTAGAATATGATGTGTAGGCCAGGATATCTATATATATATACTGTATATAATATTTTGCACATATTTTGCATTTAACAATTTGAAAATTGCAGTAAGCCATATTACGATTTTGATAAAATTGATAAATTTTGCAGCCCTAATACAGATACACACTATGTTTGTTAGAACCACACCACTGACAGTCTGTCAGTCAATGAATGAGGTATTTACTTGAACTTTTGGTCTGTAAGTCAAACAGTTAGGTGGTGGGCCAGCCAAACAAGAGTCACTCATTCATTCATGCATTCAGTCAGGCTGTCAGTCAGAAAGCCTTCTCCCTACCAGTCAGTGAATGTAGAACATCAAAAGGCTGGAGCCTCACACTGGGTGCCTAGTGTGAATGCTCTATGAGCAGAGTAATGCGATTAGGGTAGACTGTGTGATATTTCAATCGGTTAGCGCCCTGCAGCCAGATGGGAAACATGTTATGAATATGAAACGCTGCTTAAGAGGTCCGTTGGATTAACTGGCTTTATATGGGAACATAAAATCTTTAGACCGTTCATGCCCCACCACCCCATTTAACCCAACAATTAGCTCAGAACTCACTGCCTCTATGGTTGTCCGTGTTCTCAATTGTAAAAAAAAGGTTAAAAATTAAAAAACAAGATTATATTTTGGTAGATACTGACAATAGGATTCAAATATGACACGATAATTCAACTTTTTCATTAAATAAAATCCAAACAGATTACATAGGTGTCGCTAACCATAAATAAAAATAATATTTTTTGGTCTTGAGGGCCGCCGATGAAGTATGTTTTTTTCATGAGTGCTTTTCTTTTGAGCATTCAATCAGCCAACACATGCTGAGAATTTCTTTGTATGCCCTCAGTTTGTGTCAGTGTATGTGCGCCACATTTTTACCTCATTCAGACCATACAGCAGCACTCCCCAGCGAGCAAGAGATAAAGAGAGCAAAATGCGCACAAAAAGGAGGGAGTTTGTAGAAATGTGAGAGAAGTACAGAGCGATTATAGAGATGAGAAGAGGCAGTACATTTGCTATTCATGTCTTGCTTTTCTTGGTGGGTGTCTCGTCTTCTCAGAGGTCTGCTTCAGGAAAGAAAAGTCATGTCTGGGTGTCAAAGGTTCTTACAGGGATCACCGGTAATGAAACCCATATTATTTGTGACCAGATGTAAAGGTGGCTGTGGCAGCAGCTGACTGACTCCATTGCAATATGTGTGTGCTACAAAAAGTGTGCAAATGTATACTGCAAGCTAGACGTCAAGATTGCTAGAAGGTGTGACACCTGAGGGAGAGAAAGAAGAGAGAAGCAGACAAACGTGTGATAAGTTTGACATAATATGTGCAGTTTAGCATATTTGGCCTCTATGATGGAAGCACTGATGTGCATCATCTGAGTCTCCATATAGTGGAAAGTAATCACACTTTTCTACTTGAGAGATACTTTGCTTTACTGTATTATCACATTATGCAAATAGTCAATTTGTTGAGATTGTTTGTGATTTATTTGCATGCCAACAATCAACCAGTGTTTGGCTTCAACACGCACCATGAACTTTGAAAATTAATTTAGGTCCAGCTGGTCTATTTCTCAAAAAATGCAATTCTATAAAAATGAATAATGTCATTTATATTTATTATTACAATCATTACATAATCACACAATACTTAGTTATATTTTTCAGAAAATGTAGATGTTATTTATAACTCTATAACGGGGTGTTAGGATGTGTCGTCATGGGTGCTTCAGTCACCAGACAAACCTGAGATAATTCCTGTATTACCAGATTACCTTGAATAAGGTAACAATATGGTTAAAGGTTGTAGTTACCCAACTTGACCTCTAATCTGCATTAGTACAGTTAATTAACCACCAAGTTCATTTCTGGAAGGAAATGATATTCCTGTTTCTTATTAACCACGTCTTAACCCGCAGGCTAATAGAAAATGGAAATATAATATAGGGATGTTAATAATTTCACTTTCAATAGTTTCACCGTTAACCGACATTAAGAATTTTAACCGATTAATGCTATCGGTTAAATGGTTAAAAGAAATATTAAACATTGAATAAAAACGGAGCAAAAAGGGAGAATAGCTGGTCCACCTTAACAGCCCACCTTAAGTGAGTCTGAGCCAGTGTTGATACAGGAACTTGGCGTGGGTCTGAGGAGTTGTAGCATTTACTCGCCGACAAATAAACTGTACACACTCTGCACAGCTACGTTAACAGCTATAATGCCACCGACAACCCCACACTGTCGGACACTCGCTAATGTTACGCCGGGCTGACAGACCGCATGTGTGACAACGGGGCGCACGAAGCCACCAGTAACGCTTCAGCTGAGAATGCAGCACAAACAAACAGTCTGTCGCACAGTCGCTAAAGTTACGCGGGCTGACAGAGTAACATTACGTCAGGCGGACACACAGCTGACAACCTCACAGCTAAACTAAATAATGCGGTGGAGACAAGTAGCTGCATGTGTCCACGACAGTGCAAGCAGCATCGTGGCTGCTAATTCCCCTGGACAGGTGAACTGGGGACTGTCTGTTTTGCGCATACTCTGCAGCTGGTGATAAATGATGGATTTAACCTTGTGCGTCGGCTTTTCATTGCAGCTGGGCGGCTTGTTAGGCACTACACAGTACCGCTGATTCAAAATTAGCATCTGTAATATAATAGTCAAATGGAAGGACTCCTTTTATTGTTTCTCATGCTGATGAATTAACAGAGGACTTCAACACAAGCTCTGTTACCTGCTGTGTAATTATAACATGAAAGCCATTTCATTCTCTCTCCAAAAACCTTTTTTTAAACTCTCTATTTTCCTTCTGGTTTAGACCTTAACCTAAAATGAGCACAGAGCCAAAACCAAGTGGCAACCTCTGGTTCTGAGAAGTTAAGCCTTGAACTTGCATTCTTCTTCAGCCATCAGGGGCGACTCCTCTGGTTGCAAAAAGAAGTCTGATTGTATAGAAGTCTATGAGAAAATGACCCTACTTCTCATTTGATTTATTACCTCAGTAAACATTGTAAACACAAGTTTATGGTCTCAATAGGTAGTTTCAAGTCTTCTTCAATACAGCATGATGTTCATTTAGTAAACTATCGTCCCATTTAGAGTCAAATAGACTATAAAGCAGGGTATGCTATAGGGCGTGGCTACCTTGTGATTGACAAGTCCCTACCATAGCGTTGTCCTGTCTGGGAATTGTCTGAGTTTTCGTCTTACAACTTTAACCCTTTCACGGTGTTTTTTCAGATCATGAAAGTTAATTGCAACATTTTGGTCACCTAAAAATGTCTTATTCAGGGTTGTACTTAGCTCCACCCTCTCATGTCTCTTCTGGTTGCAAAAAAAAATGCCGGCAGCCAAACCAAGATGGCGACGGCCAAAATGCCGAAATCGAGGCTTGAAAACCGTAGTCCACAAACCAATGGGTGTACAGTCTATGGCCGAAACACAGAAAAAATACAGATTATAGAGTTTACTGAACACAGCGAGTGTAATTTGAAAGACTGATGAGCAACCAGCTCTATTAAAGTTATGCTTATTGTAATTACAAAAACAATCATAATTCCAGTAATTGTATTATAACCTTACTTTGATTATAATCAATTTATTTTAATGTATGTGAATATTTTATTCAATGATGCCACTTCACACATAGTAACATAAATATTGTACTTTTGAATTATTGCCACAGCCATTCAGCATGAGAGTTCACTAACTCACATTTATGTGTGAGTGTGTGTGTGTGTGTGTGTGTGTGTGTGTGTGTGTGTGTGTGTGTGTGTGTGTGTGTGTGTGTAGCATGATTATGTATTCTCCTTCCACATTAGTTTTTGAAAGAGGAAATTGTTAATTTGAATAATTTGAATACAGTATTATTATCAGACCCTTATGAATATTCAATGTGGCACAGCTCTCATGCACACAAATCAACAGCAGCAATTACGACTGTGAATGATAAGTTATTGCTGGTGATAATAGGAAAATATTACTTAAGCTGAATGTTAACTAGTGCAACACAAGCTTATCCACATTGTGTTAAATATATTGTCCTGGGAATAAACAGGCTGGGCCATAAGATTCCTGGTTTGGATCCCTGAGCAGTGAACATTTTGAAATCCAAGAAATGTTGTAACATGCTATAATTATTAACAATTTAATAATTAACAATGATTACTAGTAATCATTAATGTTTTATTATTCATTATATAGTTTTTCCACCAGAGAGCACTGACAAGTTTGTTACCTGGAAAATACCTTGCTTATTTTATCGTGATGACAATTCTTTAAAAACAAATCTAAGGGATCCTCATAAAAAAATCTTTCTTTATGTGTTTATGTTTAATTTAAAGGTACAATATATATGGTTATCAATTTTATCAAACTATAAAATATTAATATCAGAAATGGCTTAGAAAATCAAGTCTCTATAATCTATAATCTACACTAGTGACCATGCTCATATGGATGACGCCTTTATCTCTCTCCCTCCTACCTTCCTACTTCCTCCTCTTCTCCTATTCATTTCTACTCATTCCTCTCTCTACCTTCTCCTCTGCCCCCTCCTGTGTCATATTATAAGGACTGACATGGGAGATCAGGTCCCTTAACAGTTGTTTGGGTCAGCCGAGCCCTTTTATGACCCTCGTAAATGTTTCTGGGCTGGGGAGGGCAGTTGATTCTTGAGAGATTAAAACGAGTATGAAATGTGGAAATGCTGTGTTGCCGAGATTTAATGGAAAGGCAATCAGGCAAGGGACTGGGCGAGAGGAGAGGCTGGAGAGGGTGAGTGGTTTTGAGGGACAATGATGTAGAGCCAGCGACACAAAGAGGTTGCACAGTTTAGAAGGAAACATTTTGTGTGTTAGAGAGAGATGGAGAGAGAGAGGTGGAGAGGTCATTTCTTCTCCTGAGCACATCCATTTCATAGTGTTTTCCTCGACTCTCCCTGTGGACATCACCTCTCCCCCCCTTCAAGCGATTATCCCTCCATCCGCCATTATATATGTGGCAAAAAGCCTTCACTTACTCACATACTCGCTGTATCTGGGCACTTATACCACAAACAGAGACTGCAAGCTTCCATGATTACCATTAGAGGAAGCCAGAGATTTTCAAGTGCTGCTAACTGCAGATCTGCCCCGTCTATTGACATTTTATTAATGCTGTTGTCAATACCTATTGTAAAATAAGGATTAAGAGCCTGAAGCCACACAGGGCAGGGAAGCCTCCCATTATTTTTTTATGAAGATGGTGAACCACTTGTGCAGAGCATGATGGAATTGCTGGCATTGTTGGGTTGGCAGAAGGTCCGGGCAGCATGGTGGGAAAAGTTGTACTGTAAATTAGGCATAACATCACATGAAATCAATCTCATCATCCTTAAAAATGACTACATGATGTTCAGGACTGTTTCCTTGAAAACTATGAAATCTATTTCTGCCTCAGCTGTTTTTTTTTTATAGTTAACATTGTGGACGTAGACAGGAGACATGGAGGGAGAGAGATGGGTTATGAACATGCAATAAAGTTGCATAGCCATGCTCGTTGACGGACTGTCAGTGTTGCCGACTTGCCGACTTTCTCGCTAAATTTAGGGACTTTTGGAGCTAGTGCTGCTACCTACTTTCATTGGAAAAGTGTTTGCAACACGGGGCTGTTTTTTTTTTGTTGGATCATTTTCAAAATCTAGCATGCTCTTGCTAGTGTTTCAACGTTACCAAACCTAGCTTTAAGAGCGTTTCCTTAAAAATGATGCACATTGGCATTTTAACAAGTCAGTCAGTCAGTCAGTCAGTTAGTCAGTCGGTGAAGGGCATACACTGTCCTAGGTAAGAAGAAAACTAGATCATCATGTCTAACAGTGGAGTTGTCACCTCTCCTCCATGATGTTTTCCTTTTTTCGTTTTGTGGAGTAACCACTATTGACAACGTGAGTGGTTGACGGCTTAATAAGCAATAAGAACGATGATTGGCATATGCTGGGCCAATCAGTAATGACCCCACTTGCAAGTGCATTTATGGGTGGTCAAATACAATGCTTGAGACAGCGATTTAACCACCCTTCATTATGATGAAGGGTCTAGATAATCAATTAGGATCATTATGTTAGTAATGATTAGGGTTGACCTTGTCCTCTATAGATGATGACTAGACCAGAACAATGCAGTAAATGCACTCCTAATCAATGTAGAGCCTGTATAACTTAGAGATGTCTTGAAGCCCGTGGTGCCTTTCTTTTCAGTATATAAAGGTAGGAAGCACCATAGCATTGGGGAGACAAACATTTCCCCCGATGATGTGTAATCTGAACTGACCAGTCTGTATTCCTCTCCTTTTTTCTCTTCTTTTCTCAATGTCCAAATCAAGCTTTAGTTTTGTTCTTATTGTGGTCGTGATCTCTCCAGTCACCCAAGTAATCAACATCCTGTTCTAAAGATGGTTTTCAATCTTACAACCCTGCAGGGTGTGCTTGTGCGGGTCTCTGTGTGTGAAGATTTGCAGTGTTTTCAATTTGAATTTATTATTTTTGGAATTTGTTTTCCATAAATATTATATTTTATTTTCCTTTAGCTTTAGAAAGGGTGATATTTTTATGGAGAAATTATAGAAGTCCGGCAGTGGACAAAACAATTACATAACAGAACAATTTAATCACAATGTCACTTATTTTCAAAACATGATCAGCTGCTTTGACCTCCTTATTTCATGCCGCACAAGTAAAATATGTCAGACTCAAGATTCAAACTAATGTTAGAAAGTAGTAAACACACACACACACAAGTACACAGAGGTCTCTTGCATGCACAAACATATAATAAATAAGTATGGGTTGGTCCTGCTTATGTGGACTCTATATTAGGGATGTACCGATCAGACTTTTTCGGTCCTGATGCCGATACCTGGGATTTGGGTATTGGCCGATTCCAAGTATCGATTCGATACCAGTGTTTAATAATAAACTGTATGCCTCACTGTGTGGAAGTGACTGGGATCATTCTTATATATGTAAGGCAACATCTTAACTCAATTTAAACATTGCTATCTTAACTTTGTAAATCAAAATGTAACCAATAAATACATAGATATACATTTATTTAATTGTTATTTACTATTAAAATAATAAATCGTACACCAGAAATGTGGTAACAAATCTTCAAAAGTAAAAGGAATTACAATTCCATACTTTGTATAATGAAGAACTAGTAAGACAACCTCCTACTACTGGTGCGTACAACCACTATCAACATGGGAATGGGGAGAATGGCCTTTAGTGATACTCAGACAACATGTGCTCAAGATGATCAGGAGAGTTAGAGATAAGGAGTCTCCCATTGTAACCATCTTAATCTGAAAAATGCAGAAAACGTTTTTTTTTCCTGAAGTCTGGCTCAAACATGTGTTTGCTAACTGTGCTAGTATTATCAAAGGTAATATTTAATGTGAGGTTAACTACATATCCCATGGGGAATCATAGAATACATTCTATATTTCTATGAATAAACATTAATCATACTGTAAGCCTGAATGAAAACTAGATAGATGGATAGATAGATGGATGGATGGATGGATAATGTGAAGACAAACTGGATGTCGAATCAGTTATTGGTTTTAGAACAGTGTGTCTGTTGTCCTTTGAGCTGTGAGTAAAGGAGTATTGAGTCAAAGAACAGGTGACGGGCGCTGGGTCTATCCCATCAACTCACTGTCCTGTTACAAGCTCAATATTTCCACTCCATTAAAAAAAACAACCCAACAAAGGGAGCAGCAACGAACCAGTAGATGCAGCAACTGCCCTTTCATATGACATAGCAACTCTGCAGTTTGTAGAATGTGTTGCCACTGCCATAACTCTCACCTATTTCATAGTGCATGCCACAGATGAACATTTAAATGATCTACATTACATTATAAGTACATTTTATTTGTTTATGGCCTTGCATTCTGCTGATGCAGCTTGTTAATAAACCGTATTTGCAAACATTAAGATATACATATGCCCACTTATGATTTGATGTACAGTATTTAGAGAGGTCCTAATATAATGTTTTGTTATACTACAGGACACACGGGGGACACATAATGATAAAAATGTTAAATGAGATGGAAGAATTTGTATTTTTGCACATTCAGTCATCAGTCATTCAGAATCTGTAACGTTTATTGTACCAAATGGGACATTATCAATGCAATTTATGTCAAAATATATCATTCTAATTACTAAGAAGAAATGTGATCAATGAATAACATCCCCATAATATACATTTCAAGTAATGGTATGGGCCAATCAAAAATACTAAGTCTTCCATAGTGTTTGCTGATTAAGCTATTTTAAATTTTCCACTGTGAAATAGATGCTGGTATGACGTTTTTTGTTTTTCTCAGAATAAAAGAGACATAGAGAGATTGTACTGGATTATAAAATCCACTCTCTCAAGCCAGCTTGTTTTGTGGAGTTGGGAAGCTACTTCAACCTTCTGCATGACTACATTACTGTTTGACTGTTTAATGAAGATGCAGTCATGTGAATATGTTAGTTCCTACACTTAACCTTACACCTAATAAATTAAATGTCAACTCTCTGCATGCTTGATTATGCTTTTTTAGTAGCTGCTAAAACACTTGAATCTCCTTGTTTGAGTGTTTTTCTGAGTTAAATGTCAGCTACATACATTGAGATGAAATTATTTTGAGAAGCATTTTCAAAAAGAGGAGTCACACTAACATCCATATAATACATAATAAAGATGTCCCTTACCTAAAGCAATTTCTTTGTTAAGCTGCATGATGCTGGGGCTTTAAATCACGCCATGCATGTCATGACGTCATGTTTCAAAGACAGTGGCATGGGTCGATACAGACTTGATAGATGAGAGGATCTGTGCTTAATTACGATCAGGGCTCAGACCATGATGTGCTCTCCTGGGTCCTGGTGGTTCAAAGAATAATAATGTGCTCAGAGTTGCTTGTGCTGGCAGCTGGGATTGGCTTCCCTGTATCGTCAAAGTTTCATGATCATCACAGGAATATAAAACTATGAAACCATTTAACAGTCAAATATACACTGGGTGCAGTGAGATTATTTTCTACATCTGTATGAAAAGGTGGGGAAAAAGACAATTTAATGTACAGTTACCTTGGCTTGTATTCAGTGATGCTGATTTCGTTATTTCATTGTTTGGCATTTTGGATGTCCAAAACTGTTTATTTTATCCTTGCAGTTAGTGTGAACTATATCTGTATATAAGGTCACCGACCTTGACACTTTCAAAAGGTCCTCCTCCTGTTTAACTAAATGGTTTTGAAAGTCTACTATGTCAACTACAGTAATATATTGATAGTACAAACAGCAGTTTTGCCAAAAAAATAGAAAAGGTATCTTCATTGATTTTGAAAAAACTGAAAGATATTTTTGCTCTATTGTAGTTGCTGACCATGTGAGTGGTTGCAGTGAGAGGAATCGGAGTCAGAGAACCGCGACTACCAAACAGAGCTGTTTGTGTGGCATATTGACTGTGATTGCCATGTCACCCAGTAAATGATGAAGTCCAATAGATATTAACTGCTGTGGAAATGACAGGTAGAGTAGTTTTTAAGCTGTAGGTCCGGTGTTGTGTCCCCTCCTTAGAAAGAAAGCGAGACTGTAATAGAGAAACAACAGAAGAAGAGCGATATAGACAGCCAGGTGAATAAGGCGTCTTTAACTGCTCGACTATCAATTTCACAGTGAGAGAAAAATGGATTTAACTAGTGAAGGGAAGAGTAGAAACAAAACAAAAGAGGATGAGAGAGATTGATGTTGCCCAATCTATAGGCAGCTAGTGTAGAGGTTCCCAGGAAGTTATTGATTTGAGGCCAACATTGATCCTGACACCGTAAATAAACACCTCCACATTTATGCAAGCAGAGTCAGCTAAGAAGTAAAGGGCGAATAGAAATGCCCTTGGAGGTATTACAAACACTGAAGTTGGAAATCCTGCATATCTTGTTTCTGATGTGTGGCTTAACATTTAGCAATTAACATGAGAACGGATCCAGCTTTGTCAAACCAAATGACTTATAGTTATGACATGATTTCTTGCAAACTTAATTAAGGGCAGGAAGGAGTTTTTTCCAACAGTATTCTTACTGAAAATATAATAATCTTGCTGTGAGATTTTAATAATCATCACACAACGTACTGGTATAATCATGTCTTTACCCTTTTTTTCCCCTCTCAGTCGTTACTGTTTTATCTACAGCACATAACCTACTGGTTAACTCATGTCTTAACCCATTTTTCCCCTCTCTTTTGTATTGTTACTGTTTTATCGACAGCACATGTTAGACCCCTTGTTGGCAACACTTTTCACAGAATTCCATTAGTTGTGTTACACATTACAGGCTTCCCTAAACCCTTGAGTGCCTCCACTGTGAATACATTTTCAGTGAGGCTTTAAAGTGGATCGAACTGGCAGTCGATCATTATGTGATTCCATTGAAGGAGGCACTATTGATAGTGTCAGGGATAGTAGGACAGAAAAGCTTTAAATACTTAAAACAATTACTGTATCTGTTTGTATTGTGTTTTTGTGAATGTGCATGCTTTAAATGTGCACAAGAGAGGAGAAAAGCATTCAAAAAGATCCTTTCAGTACTAAATTATATGCTCTTTCCCTAAAATGTATAAAGTGCCCATAAATCTTGTTTCAAAGTGCACACCAAGACCGTATGGACCAATTGGTTCTAAGAGGAAGGCTGTAGAATCATTAGTTCCAAAAAAGAGCGATTTCATGCAGTTTCATCACCCCAAGGCAATCCCAGTATGTGTGTGTTGGCACACGTGCAGCAGTTTTTAAGTGCACCCTTACCACTATTACAGTTTGGAGATCAGAGAAAGCAGCACTGCATGGTCTCAGCACTTGTGTGTGTGAGCATGCAAGTGTATAAGTGAGCAAGATGATAACAAAGAGAATGTGTAACATCAACTTTTAACCTTGGCCAGGGAGCTGTCCTTGCTGAACCCCTTTCATCCTTGAGAACTGGGGCATTAAATGCATATCAAGTCTATTGCTGCAGTCACATGTGGTCCTGTATATGAAGATTTATAGGAGCAGCACTAGAAGTCACGTCAGCACTTTACAACCTTGGTTTGATGTCTACACACAACCAAAAATACAGGGTAAAAACCTGAATACACACACACCCTTCCGATGTGCACATACTGCACCCTACCCACACACACACACACACACACACACACACACACACACACACACACACACACACAGTACTTCAAAACAGTATAAGATCCCACAGTGAAAGATGCAGGCTCAGCTTTATTAGCTAATGCTATTTGTTAAACTCTAGACTGCGTCCCCAACTGTAGATTTCCCCAGAGGAATGACTGAAAACAAATGACCTCCCAACTGCAATACAGTGACGTATAAATGGGTTTTTCTTTCTTCTCTCTCTCTCTTTTTGTACGTCACTTGAAAAGCTCCTCTTTTGAAATACTTTCTCTTTTCATCCCTTCAAAGCCTCTCGATGATAAAAAATAAAGTAATTCTCTACTTAGCCTACTCTTCCTTCTGCGTATTTGAAATATGATGAAAAATATTTTTTTCTCTACCCTTCAAACGGTGTGACTAAATAAAAAGCCATTTCACTTCTCAAAGGTCAAAGATTGGCATGTTTTGATGATTACAGCCAGAGAATGAAGATGTAAAGTTAAATTATTTTCCTGACTGTTACAGGCTTCCTCTTTTATCTAAGCATTTATAAATAGCCACTAGGGATGTCACGGTGAGAACATTTTCCAAGAGGTTAATAAACTTGTGACAACACCGGTGTTTCCGATTACACTGGACATTTTACAAGAAAAGATGACGCTCAATATATGTAGAGCGTTTACTTTGATCTTTAACATTGGATGGCTGTGTGTCTGGCCTCTCCGGTTGAGCTTTCACTGCAGGGACGCAGGTTTCTACCTGGCGTTGCTGCACAGTGCTCACCAGTTGTGACTGCTCCATCCTCCACACGCCAATTGCCTCATTAACATTACGGTTCTTTTTAACATTTGGGTTCAATCCATTGTCAAATAGGCACTTTTGATTTTCACTTTGACACCATATCCTCCGCCATCGTCTTGCCTGTTAACTCTCTCGTCCCGTGTGTGAAATCAGACTCCTGCTACTCTTTGCTGAAAATCAAAATGGAGCAGACACTTTCACTTTCAGTTTGTAGAATCCATTTCCTGACTATGTATTGATAACAAGTATTATTTCTATAAAAATGGCAAAATGACGATGGGGCGGTGGGCAAGTAATTTAATCGTGTATGACCGACCACCGTTTAACACACAAACTACCACAGCAAGCCTAATAGCCACACAACATATATACACAAAGAGTGACATGATCACTACACTCACACTTCCACTCTTGAAGCTTATAATTTTTCTACTTCAGATGGCAATCACTCAAAACACTTTTGTTTAGAAATATTGCTCTGTATGCTGTTCAGCAAGCCAGCATCCCTCTCTATGCCTTCTGTCGTAGTTTGAGCAAAGACACAACACTTGCGCACACCAGCATTCTGTAGTCCTCTCTACACTTAGCATTTGGCAGAGACACTGACAAGTTGTTGCAATTCGATATACAGCTACAACCAGGAAATGGGACTTGGAACAGAAGTCTCTCTTATCCACACACTTAATGACCACTCCACAACGTTACAGAGAGACACAGAGAAGGAGACACTGCGGCTGCCTCAGTTCCACCAGACAAACCACAAAACTCACTGGGCTCATGAAACCTTTCTTGGTTTGTGCATCCAGGCAAAATTTTGTGTGTTGCATTGAAAGGGAGGAAGAGGAGGAGTGGAAAAAGAGCCACACAGATTAAAAGACCTTCGCCATGAGACCGTCAAGCTCCCTCGTTGAGAGAGAAGGAGGGAGAGAGAGACCTAAGAGCTATAAGCTTGAGAATTGTTTCTGAAGGTTTTTGAATTTTAAGGACTAGTATTGCGGTATGTAAAGCACAAGAACAACAGAGGTTTTGGACGTCAAGAAGAATGAATTGAATTGCTTTTTTCCTCACAGGGCGTAGTAATTAAACACATTTATCATTACCAGAATCCCATCTCTATCTTGCATGGAGTTAAAATGGTGTAACAAAGGGATGGAGACTGAGCAAGATGACTGCAAGACAGAGGGAAATAGAGAAAAAAAAACCTCTTCTTCCCACGTACCATTTGTGGGATGGAGCAGTAACAAACTTAAGTATGTATATGTTCAATTGTTACATTATATTTTCCATAATGTACTGCGTCAAACAGGCAATGCAGGCTTTACTACTTGCCTACATGGCCCAACACATTGAAAGTACAGAGGGAAGGAAGGATAAAACAGGACAACCCACAGTGTGCTTCAGCTTCCATCCAAATTTCATCCCAAGGCCCTGTAGAAGAGAGTGGTTAAGCCTCTATAGGGCTTCACTTGTACTCACAGAACTAGGTTTATAATGCATGACTTCAGCGTCTGCAAGAAACCAGTAATGGCATTCCAATCATCTCTATTATTTCCCTGTATATTTGCTTTTTGAGTCGGGATGAGCAAAAAAAATTAACAATCCATGCACCACAATGTCTATCAACCTGTCACGACCACAGCGGGAAATTAACAATTATCCTGCTCATCTGCCGGTTTGTTTGCAAGTCTGTGTCCGTATCCCCCGGTCTGTCTGTGTATGTCTGTTTCCCCGTCTGTCTGCAGCATTTCCTCTCTATCACTGAACTATAGAGCCGAGCCGGAAATGAACAATTATTCTGCTGATTCCCTCCCTTAGACCGGCTGTCTAGAGGCTGCAGGGAAAAAAATCAATGGCTATCTCTCAAATGCCCTAATGTCTGTGTGGTTTGTGTGGGTGTGTACACACATGTATATGTGTTTTGCAGCTGGTAGTGGTGGCGAGTATGTCTGTTGGGTGGGCAGACAACAGCATTTTGCGTGTTAAGGTTTGCTCTTGGTGAAAGGTTTTCTTTAGAGATGAGAACAATCATTGTGGTGTTGACCTTATAAACATCCTTTTGTTGGCCCAAGCTGTGTTTGTTCCTTGTAACAATAAGGTGTGTGTGTGTCTGCACATGTGTATTTAAGGTGTGTGTTTAGGTTAGGTTTAGGTTGTTAAAGTCACTGTTATTGTTAAATAGAGGCACACTTTATATTACACACACAAAATTAGGCTGGTTGACTAACAAGCCTAACATCTGTTATTGTCTATGAAAAATGTAACTGCAGAATGTAAATTAATCTCTCCGTCTGTTTGTCTTTCTCCTTCTTTCTTTCATGTCTTTTGTCTACATTGATGTCACTCCTCTCCAACAAAGGTAAGAGAAACACAAAGTGTGCATTATTGTGTAAATGAGTGTATGTGTATGTCTGTCAATAGTATAGCTGTTAGCAGTGATGCCTTCCAAGCAGTTGACCCAGGTTAGAATTCTGGCAAACGTGCAATCTGTAAAATTTACTCCCTGTAACTCTGACCCTGAAATCTTGTATGTATACATATTCTAACATTACTACTAATATATTTATTCATTACCGTATTTTTCTATCTAGGGCACATAGCATCTTAAAATCATGCAATATTTGAACAGTTTTTACTTAAAGGGACTGTTTGTAACTTTTTAAGCGTATAAATGTACCGGGTCGGGACACATGCGCGCTCGCGTGTGGCCGGAGCCTCTCCTCCTCTGCCTGTTTGCCTTCACTCAGACAGAGCACGCGTTCACGCGTACTCGCTCCACCTCTAGACGTGAACGCGCGCTCACTACACACTGCAGAAGAGTTAGTTTAGCTCTGAGAATATCTAGTGAATGTGGAGTGAAGTGGACGTTTGTGCAGAAATAAATGCTGCAGCTCCTCCAGACCAACAGAGGTTCTCCGTGTCTTGTGAAGTGACAGGGCTCCTCAACGAGTTACATTATTGTCTCATTACCGACTGGTTGCCGGAGTCTTCGGCTGCCGGCTGCGGTCGGGAGGCGAGACGTTATCGGTCGGGGGACGATAACGTCTCCCTGCCTCAGCCTGCGCTGAGGCAGGAAAAGACAACGCAAGGGTCAGCATGGATTCATGGAGAGACCTTCGTCTGGTCAGCTAACATTACTGCCAAGCAGGTGAAATATAGAGTGATATTGTGGTTTTAGCTGATGTTTGTCGCCTCACTGTTTTGAGCGATGCTCGTTCATGTCTATTTAGAGCGAGCACAAGCGCAAGCTCGACCCTGACTTTCGTTGATTTCAAGGCCACAGGTGTCGCTTTAACAAGCATTTCTGAAAGTTACAAATAGTCCCTTTAATATTTCAATGTGTATTTCATTATTGTATTATTTTCTGCTATTTGTACAGTTATCTATCATATTTTAGTGTTAGACTTTTAACTTTTTTCTGCTACAATGATCAACAGTTACATCTTGTATTATATATAATACACTATTCTTGAGCTTTTGATTATAACCCACACCTCTTTCATGTGAATATAAATGCAGAGATGAACTAGAAACCCCGGACTTAACATAATCAATTGGTAACCTGCTGTGTGAAACCAGCTATCAAGGAAGGCCAATGTTAGGCTTAGCGAAGACCGATAAGTTTCACAAAGAAAATCTGAAGACTGTAGGTTTAACTTTTTTGGTCGAACAGACTCAGGTTGGGCGATATGTTCAAATTTTCCAACCGGCCACCGTCAGCCCAACAACCGGCTTTTCCCTATATATTTGCACAGGGCAGCTGCTGCTGCTTTGGAGGCAGGCCATTAAATTAGCAAAAAAAAAAGGGACAAATATCGGCCAAAAAACAACAACAATCGGCTGACAGGCCCCTTGTGTGCCTATTGTGAATGATTACATCATGTAGCAGATTTTATGACAGCAATTAATTGACCAACTACAGTATGGAGATAGTTGAAGGATGCAGCAGATAGGAAGGAAGTGCCCTGCTTTGATGTCATTTCCTACCACTGGTTGCATTGAGATGTATCATCACAGTCAGTTAACCATTATGCTAACCTTAGCCTTCAGTATCAGCATGACTCAACTGACAATTACCCTGAGGGTAGAGGTGTCAGTCAAGGTTAATACTTCATAGGGCACAAGTCATACAATACTACAAGTAAATAGTGATGCTAGAATATCTTGTTCAGACATTTGATGTAAAGTTGCACCTTTAGGCCTGCATTAGTCACTAAGCAGTAAACCTCTTTTTTGGTGTATTGTTATCACATTTGCCATCAACATTCAGTCATTAGCTTCAAGGCCTTACTGATGAACCACTGCACTGACCTTACTAAATAATTCATCACATGGATATATTGTCTGCGGCATGTTTGTTTGCCACATGTGATACAACCTTAAAATAGTTTGTGCCTCTGCTATAGAATCAAATCCCATTTACTCCCTCCTCTGGTAATAACAATTTGACTCTGAAAATAGATGGGCAGTATGATAAGATTAACTTGACAAATGAAGCAGCGGTAGACATCACCCAGCATAGATTCATGATTTATCTATCCTTTGTTAATATACATTGCCTTGGTAATTTGATGTCAGCTCCACATAATTAAATTTGCAAACTGTGGAAGGTAGAGATAAGATTGTCTAAGACATTTTGTGTACCGTTAAGTGAGGTCTATTTTTCAAAGCCTTAGCGCATAATGCTGCAGTACAAAGACACACTTGGCTTACAACATACCATGAGCACCTGTATGATCTAATGTAATTCAATACAACAGCTTTGTGATAAATACAACCTTTGTGAAGCTCTATGGTAATTCTCAGGGCTGCAGGATGTTATTTGATCCCATAGACACTCAACAATTGAGCCATGATAGTCTAATTTTGCTGTTTCACATAACTTCAGAATACACCAAATACATAAAAAAGGTCTGTCCTAAAGCGATTATTAGTTTCTGAATCTAATTTCCTTGTTTCCAAGGCATTTATTATCTGTGAAGTATCTCTTTAACCAAATCACACACATTTAGGCTATTTTATGTGATCTTCTTTTGATAACTAGTGTAATAACTAATGTAATATTTTTCACTGAGCCTCCCCTGAAACTGTTTGGAGCCCTGCTGGGGAGGCCTGCCTCGCATTTTTAAAACCTCTGTAGTATTATGCAGTTTTCAAGTACAACACTTCATGAACTAAATAATAGAAGCAATTATATTGCACCATAAGCTACAGCTGGTAGAAATGACTATATAACTAAAATACACCTCTCTGAAACAAATGTAGTCTTCATAGGGGTGCCCCTAAATTTGTGTTGTATTGTATTGTTTCCATGGTATTGTGTCCACCCTTTTTTCTACATGCTGTAAATGTCACAGAATAGGTGGAGTTTCTCAGCCTGTACAATCCAAATGAAATGTTTTGACTTTTGTCCTCGAACCTCAAATTATGAAAGCATAATTCCTCTTCATGGGAATCACTTACAGCAATTTAAGAACATAAGGTCATATCCAAAGCTTGTTCCATTTCACTCTTTAAAAAAAAAGTGTTATCTGTTGCTCTAGTAGGGAGATTGGAGATAAGATGAACTGCATTGATCCCTGAGGAGAAATGAATTCACTACTGCACCAAATAACAGGGCGTACAGTCGATAAAAAGACAATAACAAAAACATATTAAGCTTTGAGGTGATGTCCTCATCATGCTAATGCAGAACTATTGTTGGCAAGAGAGAGTTCCTATTACATTAGCTATTGGCAGATTTACACATTGTAAAACGTAATGAGACAATGTGCACAGCTGCTTGTTAGGCTGAACATAAAACAGCACGGGGAAGTTTAGAGCATGAGTCATACCACACGACAGAAACAACCTTTGTATGAGACATGACACAGCCAAAATCAAACGTGACTCAGTTAAAATGGAAACATAACTTGGCAAAATGTTGCATGTCAGTTCTGTTCTATATGATTGGAGTGTTTTGTGACACTGCCATCCCATGAAAGGGCATTTGCCCTGAAGAAATCTGTCTTGCTGTGACATTTTATTTCTTTATATAAGATTTTCAGGTTGGTTTGCAGCTCAGCTGTGCTGTTTTTGACTGCCATCCAAACAAGGCATTTGTAAATGACACATTATTTATTTTTGTTTGCATAGTATGTCAAGCCATATTTACTGTAGCAACTCTTGGAAAGTCTTCTTGATTCTTTAAAGCCCCCAATCCATTTTACCTTATAACGGCATCCAGAACTCAACAACATAAAAGTGCAGGAATATAATCTGCAGCATTTTATTTCCTCAGAAAAGCTCACAGTTGGCTGCATTTCTTGTTCTTGAGACAAAGAGTTGTTTTCTTCTTCCATGAAATGCACTTATACGTTTGAACTATCAAATGGATGGTTAACTCATCCAACTCTTAAGCTTTGTCCATTATCTAGCTGTGAGGCACATTATTTTGAGTTTGTGTATATGGAAAGAGGGTGTTGCTGGAGCTAAAAGGAAGTATAGTATTTATCCCCAGAGCTAGAGTCAGAAATAGCTGTGGAATGGTTGAGAAAATAGCTGGAGGAATTGTTAAATCTACACTTTGACATCTCTCTCCGCACTACCCATTTGGATGCATGGATGCCAACACAAAGCACATACACACACATCACGCACACCTCATTACATCTAATCACAGTCTGAGACCTATCATTATACATACAGGCCCTCACTCTCGAGTGTCAGGACAGAGAAGACAGATGTTGTCAGTGTTTCTGTTTGTTTGTCACCGTGGGCATCTTCTCTCCACCATTCTCTCTCCACCTTTTATACACTTATGGATATGTGTTGGATTCTGCCTGCCTCAGTCAGCTAGTTATTTAGCCAGTTAGTCAGTTATGCAACCTGGCAGGCAATGAGGCCCACAGTCAGTGACACTTTGACTTTTAGTGATATTTGCACCACCTTTAAGCAAATGAGCAGTCAGCCTTTCAGTCAATCAACCTGCCAAGTGTGTGCATACTGGTAAATAAACAAATGAAGCTCATTAACAGTCTCAGGACAGTGCTAAGAACATGGCTGTCTATGGCTAAAGGGGAGCGATAGAGAGGTGTGTGGTCTTTTGTGAGGTACTGTCATATTACAGTGGTAGAGGCGATGAAGGAAACGAAGTGTTGGTGGAGGGAGAAGAGGAGAAGGAGTGACAAATGAGGTCAGGGGGATGAGTGAGAGAAATGAGGTAGAGACAGGGAGACGGGGAGGAGGGGAGACGAAGATGTCTGGAGGTCAGCTAGTGTATTATCTGAGAATTATTGTATGAATTGGAAAACACACACACGCACACACACACACACACAAATACACACAAATACACTCACGCAGAGCAGCAGAATGCCAGTGCCACTAGCAATAATCTCCTCATCCATCAACTGTATTATAACAGATCCATCATGGTCCAAACATGTCTGTTACTGCCTACGCTGATGTCGCTCCCACACGCATACATACATATTTGAAGCATGGGTGGAGATCAGATATTGCGTACATCTGATAAGTGCTTACCTTTAACCAGATATCTATCAGTAGGTTTTTATGATTTTTTTTTTTTTTATCTAACATCGACAGGCATATTGCTTCAGAGAAATAAGATACAAGAAATGCCAGGCAGGAAAACTAAATCATTTTTTTCGATAGGGGATTATCATTTCTTGGCAACAGCCCATATTATCTCACAAACCAAGAGGAAATTGTTACCCTACTATTTTTTTTCTCTTTAAAGTAAGATATCCACCCTGATACTGTCGTAGTAAGAGAAAATCCGTCACGGGTTATTTATGAAGAGAGATTTCAGTCTGCAGTTCGCCTTTGACATTTTACTTAAGGATTTAGACGCAGTGTGTAGCCACTCAATTAATCAGACATCCCATTTAAAAAATGCCCACATTTCCTCATGTAATTGTGCCAGACTATACAAAAAAGAAACACTGAGTTGATGTTTTTAGTAATATTAAAGGTTTTTTTTAAGATGTGGATGCATTTTTCTGATTCAAGTGAATCTGACAACACCAGCAGTGTTCTCCAAATGTACCATTCTAAGGTTGTATTTAATTAATTTATTTTTTAATTCAGACACAGCTGGTGTGTGGGTGTAGCTTGTAATTGTGTGGGTGTGTGTGTGTTTCTGTCTGCTTGTTTTTATGGCTGTGTACATAAAGAAACTGTGTTATATGGCTAATGAAACCGCTTTCTTTGAGATAATCTTAGATAAAACACTAACCTGTACTGGCACATATATACAGCACAGGCACACTATTAGAGAGCTTTCAGTTAGTTACAGATTTAAATAAAAGGCAAGATGTTAATCTGCAAAATTCCAGATTCCTTCACTTGTCAAGATGTTGATAATTCAGTCTCACCACAAGGTCCATTCAGTATCTGTTCTGGAGCTTTTGATCGTATCACATGAATTTCCTTGACGGACGTGTTGCCCATGAGTTGTCATGAAATTGTAAATGATTACAACTTCCATTCCTCTGACCACTTCTTATCCATGTTGGTTTTATAGTCAAGGATTAAAGCACACCCATTATCTTTGAAACAGCAGTTGACAAAACTATCTCATTAAAAATTAATTTTTGTTCATGTTGTTTGTGCACAAGTTTAAATGAATCTAAAGTCGTCTTAATCTTAATCTAAAATAGTTGTCTATCCATGCTTGTATGCTTTAATGTCGGGGTGAACTTAAAATGCAGGCTTTATATCAGATTTTTACCCCTATCAAACCTTAGCTGAAAGTCATTTTGGATTTCTTCTGTGCTTTAGTGTTACTGGCTGTCTCAAATAATAAAGCAAGGCACACTTACTTAATCAAGTGACTCATAATGAAGTCTGATTACAGCCGCAGTGAAGCATCTGCCAAAACGCTCAATGCTTATCATCTGGGAAAAGGGTTTGAAAGTTGAGTGAGTGCATGCATGTGCATGTTTGTTTTCTCTGTTGATTTAGACAGGAGGAGACATACTCAGCTGAGTGCTTTTATCATCAGACAGAACTGCCCTGAAAGTTTTCCGCTGTATTCCCTCCGGGTGGACACGCATTGCATTTTGAACTAATTAAAGTGATATTTCACTTTGGTGTAACATTTACAGTTTTCACTAGTTATATCCTCATTTAACTTCCTGAGAGGTGAACCACCAACATTGGCTGCCCCGTTAATTAACAATTACGTACTTCAGTTTTCCCTTCTGATACTCAGAAATTCACACATTAAAGACTTTTGTTTAAATAAAGTGAGATACACTGTAGCGTAATTTTAATGTGTTTCAGTGTGGATAACTTTGCCACAAGGTAATTTAGCCCCATTTTTAATTATTAAACTTTGATAGGAGTTTGGGGAATAAAACAAAAATCGCTTTCAACTGCACTTCAGTCAGAAGGTTCCTCCATCAGTACTGAGGCACAGACTCATGTAGAGAACGGCCAAAGTCATATTGGGCTGCTCCTGGCTCTATATGTCTCATTAATGAATACCACTGTGATTGCTAGTGGCTTTTAGTAATATAACCTTAATACAATACTCAAATCAAATTCAAAGAAATGCCAGTCTGAATTCAGAAAGTGTCAAAACAATATAATAATTACAATAATAATAATAATAATAATAATAATAATAATAATAATAATAATAATAATAAACTTTATGTAATTAGCACTTTCTTAAAAATGTTACAAGATGCATTACAAAAGGAAATAAAACCAGACATGGCAGATGAAATAAGAATAAGGACAAAGGACATGAGCCAGAGGAAGTAGAGACAGTAAAATGAATAAGAACAGTTAAATAGGAATAAAAAACGTATATATTAGGGCTGTCCTGAATACCATTTTTTGGGCTTCGAAGCTTAAGTGAGTAATATTCGTGACGCGGCGCAGCAGGCTGACATGTTCTTCTGTCTGTCTGTCTCCATCTCCCATCAGTGCCCATGGCAGTGCCGCTGCCGCATTACTGTACACACATACACACACACACACACAACAAACAGCGATATCCGTCTGAGAATAACTAATAATAATTAATGGTGAATATGAATTGTGGGATTATTCCTTTTTTCAGGGGCTATTTTTGGGATTTATACATCATTATAATACACTTATATGATAAAAAAACAAACAAAGTTTGATTACCATGGCAGCGGTCGAAGCTTCGAAGCATCAAAGCCTTCGGGTCAGCCCTAGTGAATAGAAACGTTTTAAGAAGAGATTTAAAATAAACTAGAGACTCATTGTGTCTGAGATAAGTAGGTAGTGTGTATGTTCCATAGTGTGGGCTGAGAGTTATTCCCTCTGGTAGTCCAATGGCTATTTGTTTTGTAGATCTTGAAACAACGGACATCTTCTTATTAGCAAATGTTCTCATTAGGTCATGTTTTTATTAGGACATTAAAACAAACAAAAAACAAAACATCTCTAATTGTTTTAGACTGTGACTACAGCAGTTACATTGTGATATAATCAAACTGTTTCCATCCTTTCTCAAGTAACATTTAAATGGTAGGAACACTTGGAGCCATGTTTTTGTGAAAACAATGTATCCCACAACAAAGACGTATGTAGAGTTTTGATCACTGCAGGCCATGGACTTATCTTAGCAGGCCTTCTGTGCATATTTGTGACCACTAGAGAGCAAAAAAAATGTGATTGTCAGATTCTTGGAATTAAGCTTCTTTTTTAGACAGAAAGTGAGACAGGAGCACAGACTGTAAAACAGCCCGCAGACTTCCAGAGTAAACTCTCTGCATACACTCTCACACTCAAAAACTCTTCATATCCATCTCTCTGTGGGCTACAGTCAAAAAAAAATACCAGTGATACAAACGCGCGCACACACAAGCACATGCACACGCACACGCACACACACGCACACAAATCCGCTAAGTTCTTATCTGGATCTGAGTGGCTACACACAGTAAAACCTCTGTTGTGCTGAAACACCAGGTTTCATATCACATGTGTATCATGCCGGATCTGTCATCATCTCTGGAGCCAGTGTGTATGTGTGCCTGTGTGCCTTTGTGTGTGCGAGTAAAGACTTCAGCCATGAGCAGCCATCCAGAATGCTTATCTAGTAAATCCAACAGCTTGACCACTTTTTGCTGTGGCAGCAACACACACACACACACACACACACACACACACACACACACACACACACACACACACACACACACACACACACACACACACACACACACACACACAAACACACACACACACACACACTTTCTGTCATATATAAAGTGTGTGTGTGTGTGTGTGTGTGTGTGTGTGTGTGAGAGGGAGCGAGAGAGTGAGAGAGAGAGAGAAACAGAGAGATTGTATGGACACATGCAGATGTTGTGAATGTTGCTTCTTGTTTTCCTTCTTAGTCTTGTTTTCTCTTTCCTCTGTGCTTTTTTTCTGTGTTCCCCATCTCTCTCTTTAACATCCCTCTCTCTTCTGTCCATTCAGATGAGATTAGCATTGTGTTACAAGCTTCTGTACCACTGCCCTCTCATCAACCCATGTTAGCCTGTCTTCAGCTCACAGTTAATACCTAATATAATAGTGAGTCGAGTGCAAATTATTTCTGGAAACCATCTACTACTTTATATGTACACTCCGAGTAGGTGTGTGCACATGCCTGCCTTTGTGTATGGGGGTTTGCCTGTAAAAACTATTCTTGACCATGTAGATCAAACCACATCCACTGAAGATGCAGTACTAAGTATAGGTTAATGTTTCAGAGAGCTCTACATCACAGTGTGTAGTAGAGTAACTGCATAGGCAATTTTGGGAAGATGAACTTATTGTTTAAGATAAGATAAGCTGTGTGTGCCATCTAATTATTTTATACTTTTTTTATCCTCAGCAGCCTGATGTTATTTCTGTTGGCTCCTGCATGTTGGAGAGGAACAGATTTAATTCTCTCTAATCCACCATTTAACCCAGATGCAGACAGACACATGCACACAGACTACTAATTAGCATGATGATTACTAATGCATGCAAATAACATCTGTCAAACAAACATCATGTTCGTGTGTTTGTGTATTTGAGGAATGACAATGAGTTTGGAAATTTATTTTTTGCATGTTGTCTGTGTGCATGTTTATAGGCCTATTTTTCCCTGATGAATGTTCTGATTATTTGTAGGGTATTATTTAAGTTTTTAAGTGAGTAGTCATTTTTTTAAACTTATGGGATAAACATATACTGTGTAATGGGGATGCTAATTTTGAAAAATGTTCTTAACCGATAACAACCCTCGTTAACCGATTATTAGCCACCATAGTTCTTCTTCACGCTTGGCACATAGGGAGAGGTTTCAGTTGGTTGCAATCTGCAACCTCACTGCTAGTTGGATCACAATTTTGTCTACTTCAACAAGTTTGGTGAGTCATTACTTTACTCTTGATTCACTTCATTGATGCTGATTTCCGATAGTTTTGCACCTACATTTGATATGCTATGTCCATGCTATATAAATAATGCATTCACCAACAAAATAGGTAAAAACACAGAAGTTGTGACAAAGATTGTGATCTTACATTTTAAAGGCACAATCTTACAATCGTACATAGATTTATGTGAGAAATCATTTGACAGATCTTGTAATTCAAAGTCAACACTGAGCTAAACTCAAGAAAGCTGATGCTTTGCAACGGTTACTAGAAAAGATGCACATCTAACTAACTGATATTTGTGAATATGACTGTAGTTTATATGGTCCTATAAATCCAGTCAACCCAAGCACCAAAACAACAGAAAAGTCAACATTAGCATGCAGTGTGATGCACTTCCTTTTCCCCCTGCTCTTTCTCTCTCTGTCCTTCCCTTCCTCCCAATGCGTTCTCCTGACTTTTGAAGTGCACCGTGAGGCAGAGCCGCGGAGAGTGAGACAGACAGCCACAAAGAGTGTAACGGACAGTTCAGGCATTTTCCAACCCGTTTCTGGCGCACTACAGCAATTTATATATCTCAAAGGGCCTTTATGAGCAACCAAATTGAGAATATCAAGAAAAATGAACTCAACACATTTATGCCCCCCCTTTTCCCCTGGGAAGAAAAGCAAAGTGAAGGAGGCGGTGGAGGGCGATGCTCCGACAGAAAATGCATGCAGTTCCAATAATACTTGGGTATTAGGAAATATTTTAGACAGGTTTCTCAAACTATCAGCTGCCGAAATTACCAGCGGCAGAGGTGTCAAAGCTACACTGCTTGATGCAAAATAAGTTTATTGATAGAGATAGTGGTAGCGTACTTAGACGAGCACATCAGGAGCATCAGCACTTTGGGAAGGGTACTGAAAGTGTGCGTGCGTGCGTGAGAGAGAGAGAGAGAGGGAGAGAGAGAGGGAGAGAGAGAGAGGGAGAGAGAGAGAGGGAGAGAGAGGGAGGGAGAGGGAGGGAGGGAGAGGGAGGGAGAGAGAGGAGAGAGAGAGAGAGAGAGAGAGAGAGAGAGAGAGAGAGAGAGAGAGAGAGAGAGCCCTCAGGCTGTGCACTGCACACTTACTTTTCCTATGCGCTGATACACATCTGTATTCCCCAATGAATGGCATCACACACTCCTCTCTCTTTCGTCCCCTCTCAATGTCAGTTTCCATAAAGAGTTTCCCTAACTGTGGCCAAAAGAGCTTCAAAAGAGCTTTGAAAGGAGAAAGGACAGACCAGATAGACCAAATGCGTCTGCTGTCAAGTAAGGCTTGACTGCTTGAGACAGAAAAGTAATGTGTTTGTGTGTTGGCCTGTGTTTCTATGAGCTTGCACAGTTTAGTATAAGGGTTGATGTTGGAGTGATGCTATATAGAGGGCAGAGTGAGGTGTGTGTTTCTTATCCAGTAGGTCAGACTGAGGTGAGAGTGGCACTTTTTCATCAGATGAGCTGGGAAAGGCTCTTGAGAATCCTGTCACTGAAGGAACTTTTCAGTGTGTGTGTGTGTGTGTGTGTATATAATTCCAGTGTCGTCTAACAAGGCTTACTGGCTGGGAAAGCTGAAACTGCTTCATGGAATGAGTGGGATACTGGATATGTGGACCCATACAGTTGTCATTGGAGCTCTTACAACCCTGTGGACATTTTTTTCCTCTTTAGATGTTTACTAGAATATGAATCTCAGTGCATTTTATTGAACTAATGCAGTGCCCGTTGGTGCTGTGGCCGTTTGGAGCATGTGCCCGTTAGGAGCAGTCTGATTGGGTGGCACCGCACTTGGGAGAAGTCTGCCCTCTGCATGAAATCTTTTTGGGTTCAGGCAAAAAACAAACCTACTTGTTTAGGTTTAGGAAAAGATTGTAGTTCTGGTTATAATAAACCCTTCCTGGCAGAACGCCCTGAAGGCAAACTTCCCCCATGTGCCTTGGCCCCTGGAAATGCTGCTTGAAGAGTTGTCAAGAACCACTTATTGACTCCAGGGAAGTGAAGATTTGGTTGTAACGTTAGTATATTCAGCAGCAAGCAGCAAAAGTGAACTACAGTCAATGAGGCGTGGCCGGTAAAGGCCAGCTGCGGATGACATACTCGACTCTGCAGAGCCCTGAAGTCCGGTCCCCACTGCTGCACAGAGCGCTAGTGGGCACTAGCAAGATCTCTGAACATAATGTAATAGATTATATTTTATTGAAATAATCATCTTCTTGGTAGATGAGATTAAACTTACTGTATTATGGAATTTAACATAATGTATGCTGTAGGGTATCAGTAAGGTGTACATGTTTTGTCTTTCACATTTGAATATGTTAATAATGTATGTGAGAGCCAAAGGTTCAGATTGAGAAATTTCCCAAATGACACCTCATGCTTGGTACACTACAGTCGTCTTATAAAATGTGAAAGCCACCATTTCATAAGGAAAATCATTAAAGCCCCCCTCCAGCCAGTGTTACTCAAACAGAGAATGGGGGTGTGGTTAATAGACACACATAAATCATTACCACAGCAACAAGATTGCATTGTTTTTCAACCCAGTTTAGATGAAACCAGCGTAGATGAATTTGCTGTTTATCAGACCACAAATGAGATAAGAATTAGCACAACACACCAACTCTGTTTCACTCGCTCTCTTCTCTACCGCCTCCTCCTGGGGAGGTAGCCATCTAGCTGCTGCACCGAGGAGCTGCACCGCCGCACGCCGGCCACAGTGCACCGGAGGATGTATAGACATGTCGAGATCCGCTGTTTGAAATGCAGTTTCGTGACATTTTGGAGGTGCTAAGATTGGCTGCCCTCTCCTCAGCTCCCAGCAGAGAGACCACACCGGGCTGCACTGTGATTCGTTTATTTCTCCAGCGGGACTTTTTTCTTGTTTTCTCTTGAGGTGAAAGTTGTGCCTCCCGTCGTCCAGACCTGTTAGAGGCAGGCAGACCTTCAAAACAGCATCGGCTGCTTACCGTTAATTTCTCTCCAGGAGGGGCAGACGGTACAGAAGAGAGCGAGTGAGAGTCAGTGTGTTGTGCTAATTCTGACAGTGGGATTTTGTGTAATCAACACACTAAACTAAGGTTGAGGAAAAAAAAATAAAAATAAAACCCTCAGTTAGCTAATGCAACAAGTTGGGCTAGCTATCTACACCTAACTAGCTAACTAACTAGAAAGATAAACTGATTTATCGTTTTCCTGCAGCTCAGACGCAAACGGGCATGAGTGCGCCTGTGCAAGCTTGGAGGATGACGTATGACTTGCAGCTTTTACTATAGTCCTA
The DNA here is from genome assembly GCF_043250625.1 of Sebastes fasciatus. Classification (NCBI taxonomy): domain Eukaryota; kingdom Metazoa; phylum Chordata; class Actinopteri; order Perciformes; family Sebastidae; genus Sebastes; species Sebastes fasciatus. Next base: position 13,290,869 of record NC_133800.1, on the reverse strand, counting down.
CGTCATATTCCCATTTTGGCAACAACCTTATTTTTTTTTACTTTGAGCACAGAATTAAGTTATTTGTCAAACAGTGTTCTAATCAACTTATTCAGGAAATAACTCCAATAAATATGAAGTATATAAATGCCAAAATATACTGGAGGGGGGCTTTTAAGCCAATGACTACTTTTTACGTATTAAATAGGATGTTCAGACTGATTGTAACAGGACAAATTCAGCAGCTGAAAGTGAAAAAAACACAACAACTTTGAGGTGCCTACCAAGAGAGTTAAAAAAATATTCTGTCTGACATTTTCAAGTAAATCAACAGGCCAAATATGAGTTTGTTTAGTCTAGATTCTGCTCTAAGGAGTAGAAAAATGCTTTGATTTGATGAAGGTTGACATCGCTGAGCAAGGCACACACACACACACACACACACACACACACACACACACACACACACACACACACACACACACACACACACACACACACACACACACACATACACACACACACACACACACACACACACACACACACACACACACATGCACCACAAGCAGCATGTCAAGTTCCTCTGGAGCAAAGCTACTGTCACTGCTTGTACCCTAGAGCCAGCTACTTTAAGAGCATCAGCATTTTGGGAGGAGTGTGTGTGTGTGTGGGTGTGTGTACGTGAGCATTTTTAATGCACGTGTCTATGCTGTGTTGGACAGCCAGCCAAATGAATCAGCAAAGCAAAGCCACTCTCCTGGCCTTTACCGCGAGACCTCTTTTAAAAACATTAACACCTTACTGAAACCCCGAACATCCATAATTTAACACACACACACACACACACACACACACACACACACACACTCAGACGCAGGCACTTGACTTTTAATATATATATTCAACACAGACACAAATTGAATGTTTGAAATGTTCTTTCCAAAGGTATGGTGGAATGAGAAAGAGATAAAGGGCATGTGGGTGTGAGGATGGAAGGTGGTGAGTGAGATGAAGATAAATTTGGTCTGGCCATATTTCCGGCCAACACAGAATGGACCAGCGGTCACCGATTGCATTTTATTTTTTAACTTAGCTGACAGAACATTCATATTGAATAAACCCTCAAACTAATCATTGTTTTTCCAAAGATAGGACTGTTACCTAAACCTAGACTTTGTGTTGAAGGCAAATACTTGCATTTCTATTCCTGCATGTGCCCATGTCATTGCCAATTAATATAATCAGGTTTTGCATTCTTGTCCAAGCTTAATTACAAACAAACAATCAAAGGGACATATTTATTATCACAAACTTCCATATTGAATCAAATAGACAAGTTGTATTGTACAGATTCCTTACTCTCATTCAAATTGCATTCATGTGCATATATGGAATATAGTCCACTGGCAAGTGAGGGGAAATTAGTTCCTTATATTTATTAGTAGGTGTGTGAAGTGTATTCTGTTTAGCTCAAGTGACGTTTTACCTCACTTGAAAGTCACTTGGTTACAGAACAGGATTATAAAATAGCAATGCATAGATCAGTATGTTTTTGGCCGTGTTTAACAACCTTGATGAGACTTGAGACAAGTGGAGCTTGATCCAGTACTGGTTTGCTTAAGCAATTGAAACCATAGCATATTAATGATAATTAAAGTTAAAATCTTTGAGGTGAAAAGAGTGCACTATTTATTGTAGCATTTGTAGAGAGATTTAATAGCAACTTAACACCATGATGTATGTACCTCATAATGAGCTGATGTATAAATATTAGCTGTAGTCTTTTCACTTTATTGAACTAAATGGTGACAAAAATAGCCCCATTACTTGTTGGCTTGCACTGGCTGTAATTCATCAATGAAACTTGCTTTTAAACTTTAAATGTGTTTACAGTTTTGGTAGCACATAGAAAATGTCTAGCTAGGTTAACAGGAGTAAAACAAATAAATAAAAAGGAAACCGTTAATTGACATTTTATACTTTCAGTTATAGAAAAAACTTACTGTAATATTGATCCTTACGTAATCTTGAACTGGAGCAATAAAGGAATGTGTCAAATTAGATATTGAATTTTGGCTTGGACCTTTAAGTGAGCCTGATCGTGATAGAATCCACTGTAAAGAAGACTGTCCTATTTCTCTTACTTGATTTAAAGTCACTGATGCCTTATGGCAGTGGTTCTCAAATGTTTCTGTCATCATGCCCCTCTTCAGAAACAGAAGAAAATTCATACCAACATTCAACATAGATTTTGCATGAAATCTATGTTAGCTAAACTGAAGACTTTTCCAGTATATTGTGTTTTACTGAAAGACAGAACTGTCTGTGCCATTTGACATTGATATAAATGAGTTCAGTGATACAGAATGAAGTGCCATCAATTCTTAAATAATCCATAAATTGTCTGACAGTTAATTTTATTTATTTAATGAGTATCTTTGAGGGGAAAAAAAGATTGGACACATGGGGGTCTGGCCCCTAAAACGATTATCTCTGTCATCTTTTATTATGTGACTATAAACATAATCATATGCTTTATGTCATATGAGAGATGTAGACAGTAGGCTCGTTCTAGATGAGCCAGGCCTGCGTAAAATTGATCTCCGGCGATCGGCACACAAAGCATGTAGGTTGGATTTGTGTCCGACTTGATCTCGACTTGCTCTGACGTCATGCACACATGGGCAACGATAACATTACAAGATCGAGGCAGCCACAGTTTTTTGAGGAAATGCGTAACAGTTGTTCTCCACTGACTGCAAGACTTTCTGTGTAAATATAATATTTAATGCTAGATTGTAGGCTATTAGTCTTATGTTGTGCAATGAAGGTTGCATCTGTTAACAGACATATATTGTGTGGTTGATACTAATAATAATAATGAAGGTTATTTATATAGCACTTATCAAAACCGCAGCTTTTTGTCACCGCCCCATGCTGCTGCCGCCTGATCTCGTCTACTTTCCAGGCGAGCTGCAGTTCATCTCAAACAAGCCTAGTTTAACATGTGAAGAGCAGGCCAATAGCACTTTTTTGTATTATGTGTCGGGCCCATTAAGCACGCTTTGATCCAAGGCCATGGATATGAAATATCAGTCATTTGGAGTGTAAAAGGCTGAAGACACACTCAACTACTTCACTCATGCATGTATCCATACATAGTATATCTCTGAATGACAACATATTCCAAGCACTAGATTGCCGCACAGACATGTTTGCCCACTCACTTCATCTGTTCGAGGCTCATGTCACAGATGACCTTCCTCTTTAGAGCTATACCGAGCCAGTGGCTGTCGCTCTTGTTGTGAGGGACGCCACATTAGTCAGCTGGCACGACACAGCTGGGAGGTGCAATGGCTCCTGCTCATTACGGTGTGCTCTCCTGTATGCCATTAGCAGTCCCATTTTATCCATGATTACTGTGCATAAAGAGTTTCACAGAGCTGTATACAACATCACTAAAGCTCATTCATTCATTACCTGCACCTAGCCCCCATTCAGACCAAAAGAGCCATTTTAGCCTTTGCTTGTTAAATGAATACCAAATGAATTTGAATTAGGGATGTTAATAATTAACCGTTAACCGACATTAAGAATTTTAACCGATAAACACTATCGATTAAACGGTTAAAAAAAATATTAGTAATTAATGAAAAAGCTGAGCAAAACCCAAAGGAGCGGCTTGTCATTTAGAGGAGAAAAGCTGGTCCACCTTAACAGCCCACCTTAAGAGAATCTGAGCCAGAGTTGCAAGTCGCCGACAAACAAATTGAACACACACTGCTACACCTACGTTCACAGCTATAACGCCACCGACAACCCCACACTCACCGTTGCCAGACACACACGGTCTGTTGGACATCTGCTAAGGTTATGCCGCGCTGACAGACTGTATGTGTGTGACAATGGCGAGCACGAAGCCTCCAGCAACGCTTCAGCTGTGAAAGTAGCACAAACACACACGCGGTTTGACGGACACTCGCTATTGTTACGCCGGGCAGACACACAGCTGACAACCTGCTAAACTAAAGTAAATGATGCGGTGAAGTTCCTTGGAAAGTGGCTGCATATGTACGCAACACTACACGCAGCACCGTGGTTGCTACAGTAACTCTCCCGGACGGGTGAACTGGAGACTCAGTTGTCTGTTGTGCTCATACACTGCAGCTGGCGCACCGCTGCAGGCGACGCACTAATCTTGTTGGTTAACGGTTAATAACGAGGGTAAGTTATCGGTAAATTTTTTTTTTTCAAAATCAGCATCCCTAATTTAAATCCAAAATCCTTCACATCCTTATTTGTGTTAAGATACTCGTTACAAAAGGGCTGAAAAATACATTATTTAGTTAAACAATATGAATAATTATTATTTTATTCAATTTCAACGTTTTTACTTGATTTTACTTCAAGCGTTATGGCTGATTGGGAGAAACAGTACTGGATAAGTTATAGAACAATTTGTGTAATGCATTTACAGGAATATATACTAAGAATGAATTTAGTGCATTTTGAGCAAAACTACAATACAAAATATAATATATTATTATGAATAGCTTACTTAAAAATGGATTCATTTAAAGGTGAAGCAAGGGGAATATAAACCTGGAAGCTGCACTCCCAAAATTAATTAAAGCAGGCTTTCCTGACATTAAACCAATAAGAGAAACAAAAAATAAAGTAAACAAATAATGATTCTGTAGTTCCACTGGGGAACTGTCCTTGCCAATTCCCTTATGCTGAGTAGGAGTAAGTACAATTTCATTCCCATCTTTGCTGTCACTGATGACGAGAAACCCTGAATGGCTGAGACTGCTGCCACCCCCTGAAAAAACAAATCTTTTCTCAATAGAACAACAATGTCCTTAAAGTCTAAAGATGAGTGTCAAAGAGACATCAGGCAATTCGCTCTCTTTCTCACTCGCCTACTTTCACCTCCTCAATCTCTTTGGTCTGATGTAAGGTACAGAGCGGGCTATTATCTGTCAGGAGCTCATTTTCTGGTTCCCACACTCTGCCACTGTGGCCGATCAGCATCTGATGGGATAGACCGTGTCAGAGCCCTAATCCTAATGGTCTGTCTGGTGAGAGAGAGTGAGTGACGAGTGGAATTAGGAAAAGATAAACAAGCATAATAGTCGGGCGGTTCTGAGAGAGAGAAAAAAGGAAGAGCACATAAGACTGACTGAGAGAATAAGGCTGCCAAAAGGAAGCGAGTGAGTAAGCAGTGGAACTGTCGTGGTAAGCTGTTGAACTGGCCCGTCACCGTCACTCACCCTGCCCTCATCTGTCCTACGAAGCGTTGCAGTCTCTCTCATTGATGCCTGCTCCATCGCATGCCTTTGTATTCAGTGCTGCTGTAAACACAGCTACCATGCCTCCCCTCTCTAGCTCAAACAGTCAAAAGTGCATTTTGATGCATGCATGCATTCACAGGAACTTAAAGGGACTGAGAGGCCTCAACTGTTTGATTCCTGTCAGTATTAGCCATGTCTCCATGACACGAAGAGAAAGAGGAGAAAATTATGTTTTAATGAAAGTGCAGTAAATGCTGTAAAGCTGCACAATCATATGTCCATTCATGCACACATACAACATTATTGCTCATGGCTATGTTAAATAATAGTCTTTAATAAGTGCTTTCAATGTGTTATTCATATTTAGACTATTGTGAGACCTTATAGTTTGCACAAAATCGTAGCCATGGGATCATCTGCTAAACATTCACAGCTAGAATTTAATCTGTATAACTCTCTATTCTCCCTGTTGGTTGCCCAATCCAGTCTCACTCAGTCTACCTTTGTCTCTATTTTTGCCACTGATAGCTTTTTTCTCTCTGTCTTTCTTAATTCTCTTCTTGCATAGTCTCTCTGGCTCTGTCTGCCAATCCCTTTCCTCTGTTTTCATCACCCTGTCCATCTTAGCAGTTATTTTGTCAAGATCTCATTGATGGAGTGAGTGAGAGAAGTGAGTTAGAACTCAGGTCAGGGATTGTTTACTGCGAGCACTGCTGTGGATATTAAAAAACAGGCCTGCCAATCAAACATGAACCCAAGATGTTTAAGAGAGTATTTCTTTGGTTTATGCAAGTTATAAACCTCCAGATAACTTCCTCATGTTGACTCTGGAATAATTCCACACAAAGAGTTCAAATCCTCAATCCATTATGCAAGTTAACACCAGCTCAAGTTTCTGACATTGTGCTTCAGTGTCATTTCAGATTCACTTCTGCAGGCTGAATCTCTTAACTTTTGTTAAAACTGGCCAGGACATGGAATGAGAAATTTGTACAACCCACATAGAACAAAGGGTCAAGAAATCCTCTTATTATCCTGTTATATTGTAAATCCAGGGGTTAAAAGGAAAATTTTTTGTAGTCTGTTTCTTGACCTGCCATTACTTTAAATATGTCAACCAAGCACAACCGAGAAGATCAGTGTCAATGATCTGTCAATTAAAGTATGCAAGTTGCTGTTGCTCATAAATGTTCTGTGGTTATAAATATTGCCAACCCTTGTCAGACACAAGACATGGGAAATATGAGAATGTGCTGTTTCTCTTTTGGTGCCCATTAACAGACCTATGCTAATCATCTGTGAGAGACAACAGCATGACTCCTGTAAAGCGGTATCATCTGGCAACTGTCAAGAAGACTGCTTGTTAAAAAAACACGCCCAACTCAGTTTCGACCAGATTTATTTATCTATTTATTTTCCATTTCAGCTCAGGTTTTATTGTAATTATCAATACAACACCACAAGATAGTTGTGAGGCGGGGAACAGATGGTCTGGTTTGTTCTGCATAGCCCTCTTTGTTGTTATCCACTTAGATGTTGTCTCACTTTGTAATTCTCCTCCTGGCTGACGGCAAAATTGCCCATCTGTATTGCCTCAAAATATTATCTAAGTAAAATGACAAAAAGACATGTTTATCCTGGATGATTGATTGTGTCCTTTGATCACATAAATGACATAGTCACAAAAAAACTGCTGAATGAAACTCTGCAACGATGATAACTGATCAAAACAAATAGGTAAAAACATAAGAAGCAAGGGACAAGTGAGGGATAGGTGGGGAAAAACTACTTACAGTAGGATGACCAAATACTGCAGGAAGATGTTAAAAAAGAAATGATGTGAGAAAGATTTATGTTAAAGGTAAATGGAGCCAGACAGGGTCTGAAAATAGCACCCGCCAACCGCCAAATGCATAAGAGTGCCACACAAAAAAGACCCTAACCATAACAGTTCCTATTGAAAGTTTGATTCATTTAGGGGTGGTGACTTTGCGTGTACCAAATCAACACAAGATGCATTACTGTTGCTACACATGATTATTTGACCCAGTAATTGTGCTGTTAGTCAGCAGAGCATGCTTGGCTATTGCTGAAGGAGACAGATGACTAGTTAGCTGGTATTAATGTTTTTCTGTATGTTAAAAGTAGCAGAAACAAAGCTTCATAGCAGCTTTTTTCTGCTTGTGTTACAGCCTTGATTTTGACCCTCGACTCCTGAGAAATATATCTTTGGTCTATTTGTCTTGCTGGCTATTCAGTTACCTCCTGCTCCTCCTGGAGGATCTCGTGGGGCTCCAGGTCAGGTGGGATATATGTAATCCCTCCTGCATATTCTGGGTCTGCTTCAAGTTCTCCTCCCAGTTGGACGTGCCCAGAATACCTCCACAGGGAAGTGTCCAGGAGGCATCCTAATCAGATGCCTGAAACCACCTCAAAAGGCTCCTTTCAAAGCGAAGGAGCAGTGGTTTTATTCTGAGCTTCTCCCAGATGTCTCAGGGCCTCACCCTCTCCCTAAGGATGAGAGCCCAGACACCCTATAAAGGAAACTCCTTTTATCTGCAATTTTGTTGGGTAGCAATCCTGAGCAATCTGAGGTGGAAAACTGAAACCAGGAAAACATAAAGGAAATGTCTCCACTAAACCTTCAAAGTGCCTAATTTAGGGTATTTGGTTTCTAAAATGGTTTATCTCACCAATTCCATTTCCTCTTGCATAAGAAGTAATAATTAAGCATGAAATCCATTATAGATTGTAATACTTCTCTGTTATGAAGGCTGCAGGAGATCTGCAGTGTTTTCAGTGATGTTAAGCTTTGCGTTAATTTGCTGAAATGAATTTCAGATGACTCATGACATTTTCCTTGACTTTTAAATTAGAATGTGCTTCGTGTTTTGGTGGGGAATATAGGGTCACAATGAAATATGTCATTTGAATTACATTCAATCTACTGGTTAAATTTGATTAAACTTCAAAGAAAAGCATTCTGTGTTAATGGAACAGTGTGTAACATTTCAGGGGATCTATTAGCAGAAATGGAATATAATATTCACAACTATGTTTTCATTAGTGCATAATCACTTGAAACTAAGAATCATTGTGTTTTTGTTAGCTTAGAATGAGCACTTCATATCTACATAGGGAGCGGGTCCTCTTCACGGAGTCTGCCATGTTGCTCCACCATGTTTCTACAGTAGCCCAGAACGGACAAACCAAACACTGGCTCTAAAGAGATCCCTATCACGTTTTTACTTTACCTGGAGGCCACCGGAGTTCTCCGAAACGTGTGTGAAACTGCGGTAACGTGAGCCGAAGAGTGCAAAACCGTGGTACCGCTAGTCGCCGTCTGACTTCTGTTGCTCCTAAAGTAGTGTTATTATGGTAAAGATGGCCTCTGAGCGAGGCAAACGGCATTACCACGGTTTTGCACTTGGTAGCTCACTCTGCCGCAGTCTTGGAAAGGGAAGAGTGAGCAGAGGGGTACTCTGTTGGTTGCAATCTGCAACCACACAACTAGATGCCGCTTAATCCTACACACTGTCCCTTTAATATTACTGTAATATGTATCATGCTAAAGCTTAGTTATGCTTGGCAGTTATGTTTGCGTTCAGACTTAATCTAGTGACAACCCACCTGCAATTGTTATCCTTTTTATCACCTGCTAAGTAATTAGGTCTGGCAAAGGGTTAAATGAAGATAAAATCACTGAAGGTTCATATTTCTTGTCAGGATTATTTAATTTAATTTAGATGTGGTACACACACACATAGATACACATTATCTTTACAGCTTCCACCCCCATACACATTAAAGAGGACAATCTAATTAATCAAGTTCATTGTTCTGTCTCGTTTATTTCTTTTCTCTATGCTGCCCTCCTCCACATTTCCTTCAGCAGTTAAAATATGAAAGAGTACTTAATGAAGATAAACTGTAACATTCCTTGAGCTATAGGTATGAATGAATGTTTTTTTTACTATAGTAAAAGGTTGGTATAAAGTGTCAGGTTTTCTGGAACTGAAGGAAATTTCTACATTACCACCTTGGAGGGCAGCTGTTATACTAGCTTTGCTGAAGCCATGCCTCCTGTGACTAATCCAATCTTTACAGGATAGGGAGCTGCCTGGCTCGCTGATTGCTTGGCTTGTCTGTGTTTTATTGACTGGCTGGTTTGCTGGCTGATTTTCAGACTGTAGCTAGCTGTGTGAGAGGCTTGCATTTACAGTCTGCTGTCTGGTTGTGCCTTGGCTTCTGTGACTAATCTAATCTTTATTGGGTAGTGGTTGGACAGTTGGCATATTGTTTTTGCGCTTGTTGGACAGTTAGTTTGGTGGATGAGCATATTCTATCAACTGTTTGTTTTTCTATTACACTATGTGGCAGCAGCCGATATGAAGCAAGGCTGTACTTATAGAGGATCTTTGACTAATACCCCATGACTATGCAGAGTAAATTCCAGGATAACTGAATTTGTCATCTTGGTCCCAGCCTGAGAAAAGTTGAAGAGACTGTGCAAATGCAATGGTGTGTAGCAGACTACCATTGATAAAAGCTGCTTAAGTGACCAATTGTGTCATAAGCTTGCTGGCTGTTGGACTGCTCTTTCCCTCATATGCATATTGTATGCCTTTGGTACAAACAACAGTTTTTGTAATGCAACACAACTAACTTTGTTATTTAACTGACTTGATGGTAAGCTAACATCTGATTATTTAATAGGTTTAAATGTGAAAAAAAAAACATGTGTCTCAAAGGTGTATTGTGCACAGCATTAGAATATAATCACATTTAACAACAGTCTGGAAAAGGTAGCGGAGGGCCACAGAAAAAGAAAAGAAGAACTGAAAATAAAGATGAGTGACGGATGAGACACAATGAGAGAACCACAGCAAATAGGGGAGATGAATCCTTAAAACTAGTACAAAGTCAAGAAGAAGAAACATCTCCATCTCCCTTTTCACACGTCTCTAACAAACCAATGCTGTGAAGCCCCTGCCAGCTCCAAGCTTTACAGCAGCTTATCACCCTCCAAGGTAAAGGTAAAGAAATCCGCTCTTTTTGTGACATTTTGACAATATGACCGGACACAAACCCATCGATGGTGAACTGTCCAAGATGAAATCCATCACCCAACTTAAAAAAAAGAAAGAATAGACTGCATGTAAATGTACCATATATAGTAGTGTGTTTTATGTGTTTGGCAGCATCGCCATAGTGAAGAATTGGCTTTCACATTGCAGCAGAACCAGCTCTCACCTGTCAACCTACAGTCCCATTTATCACACAGAGAGTGAGAAAGAGACGTGTGAAAAATCACAGGGGCAGGACCAAAAGAAAACAAGATGATTGCCTCATTATAAGAGAGAGAGAGAGAGAGAGAGAGAGAGAGAGAGATATTCTCCATTTGACTGGCTGACTATCTTTAATGCATACATACAACGTGACTTTTGCCTTTGTTTTAGTAAAAAAAATCTAACATATTCTAGATGTGTCCTCAATAGCCTGTTATTTTATTAATAACCTTTGTGGATTGCTGTGTACAGAACAAGAGAGAAAAAAAGCTGTAGTGAGTACGAAAGCAGAAAACTTTAGAGTACCTTGTAGGGGGAGGAAAGACTGTGCAGTAAAAGATGGAGAAAGAGGGTGTTTGACTAACTGAATGGAGGTTGAAGGAAGCATGATTCAAACTGCCAGCAAGGTGAGGCAGTCTTTTTTTTGCATAGTGAGGCCTCTTCAACTGCTGTTATTATTTCAATATTCTGCCACAAAATACCTCATGAAAGCTGTTACATTGATTACGGAGTGGGCATATTTCTGCAAGGTGAAGCAGTTGAATACTATAAAAAAAAAAAATACAATTTCCTCTTGAATCAACAACATTGTTATTACTGATTACCATGCAGGAAAGGGTATTTATTAGACAAGGTAAAAACGCATTGCTTTTTTCCCCTGTGCCTCAAAGACTACAGATACCGTATTACTCAGCCTTATAACCGAGTCAGTCTCACACTGGCTTGTGTTCTCATTTTCCATGTTTGTCCATCATGACTCACCAGCACCGTCATCTCCTACCAGATGACCATTCCCAAGTCAAAAACAGTTCTTTGATAAACAACTTATATTTCATGCTGAACGAATGCTATTCAGATGGCAGGAATGGTGCAATTTCTTACCAGTGGTGAATGATTTTATCCATTTCAGATCCAATTTAGGGTTTTTAGTAATAGATTTCATCTCCTGCACAACTTTATGCTGCCAATATTAAATTCACCATGACCTTTTGCATTTCAAAAGTACAGTGAACTTAGTTAGGCACTTTTATGGGCGATCCATCATCTGGATTTGTCTTTTTTAGTGTTTGTATGAATATGTATGGGCATGAGTGAGGAGTAATGTACTCATACGGAGGCTGCGAGTCAGTCTAAAGAGTATCCATCTTAACAAAGAGGCTAGAATGGGCAGAGGATGCTATTGTGAAAGACAGCAATTTATAAATGATGGTTTAGTGTTGAAAATTGTTCACAGGTTGTTTGACAGTGTGCAAAAGGTTATATTTTTAATATTCTCTGTTGCTTGCCAAGCTAGCCAGAGTGTGCCAATATGCTTACTTGAAGCCAATTAGCTTCTCTCGTTCTGTGTTGTGCTGCCCTTCTTGTCAATTCCAGGTCTGATCTTTGCATGAATGACACACCTCAGTTCTGGCCATGACCATTTCAATTTTGCCAGCTATTTTAGATTTAGTCTTAGTCTTAAGATGAAAATGCTTATTGTTTTTAATCACATTATGGTCATTTTTATCCTTCATAGTTTTAGTCACCAAAAAGTCCTTTGGTTTTAGTCAAAATGTTTTGTCTCTTAATTTTGTCAGCTATTTTTTTTTTTTATAAATCTTAGTCCTGTTTAGTCATCATATTATATTGAACATTTCTCTCATTTTAGTCAAACTTAGCTCACATAAAATGTTATCTTGTCATTATCTGATGAAAAACACAGGTTGAATGATTAAGAATGCAGCTTCGAGTTAGTTTGAGTCCTCCTGACTGCGCTCATTAATGACGCACCGTTCAGTCACACCCACCGGAACGTTATGAGAGCCAATCCACCCTCTCAACATGTTAAAAATACGTTAGTCAACCACCCGATCCCGACCCGACCCGCAAACCGCTAACTTTATGCATTATTGTAGCACAATTGTCACAATTGAGGTGTGAGACAATAAGGACAGAGACGGACTGAGCACCGCCGCTGCAGCGCGTTGTGTGTGTGTGTGTTTGAGACATAGAGAGAGAGTGACAGAGAGCGGGGAAGAGAAGGTGACAAAAATAAAGAAAGATTAGGGTAGGCTACATTTTTTCTGCATTTAAACTACATTTTAGTCTCATCTTTTTTCGTCAGTGATATTGCATGTTTGATATCGTCACAGTAGTTGTTTAATGACATCGGTGCCGTCTTCGTCATGAAAAAAGGGTCGTTGACGAACATATTTTGTCATAGTTTTTCGTTAATGAAAATAACACTGGTTTAAATGGATCCCTGGCATTTATTCAACCTTCAAAATATTTTCCAAAATACAGAAGATTCAGGAGCATTATTTTACTTTAGTAAATTCCAAACCTGTTACACCAACAGTCCCCAAAGTCCCAGTTCCATTACACAATTATGTGCCTATTGTGTATAGTCTTTATCATAACTGACTTAAAATACTATCATCGAGGGTCTCCAGGAGTCACTCATCAAGTTTTCAATTGTTCCGGTAGAAGTTTTTTAAATTATACTCTTTCATTAGGATGTGCTATTAAAACGCACATGAGAGATTTTAGTAGCAAGTCCATTTAGCTAAAAAATGGACAGGATAGTTTGGCTTTTTAGAGGATCAATGAAATAAACCTTCTTTTCCAAAAATACATTGTAGAATGAAAGCCAGTTGAACAAAAGCTAATCTTAATGCTGGGCATCCATCCCCCCAACTGATGCAGGATTTGGCTCTTTATAGAAATGATTCTCAGCAGTTTAGAAGTGAAACCTCTGGCAATGCATTACATACATGACCAAGATTCATTTGATTATCAGAAACATTGTAAATGGGTTTTCTGGATTGCATATACAGTGTATGCAAATTTCAAATTAAAGTTTTACATCAAGGCGCCGGAAATACTTGGCTGTCGGCTTTACCACTGGAGATAAGATCCCATGCATACTTTAATTTCCACAAAATGCCATACATTTTTCACACTTGTCAGTTGTGTACTTCAAACATAGCTGCATATATTGTTATCTCCACAGGCATATGCAAACGCAAGTCTTGCTGTATTAAAAATAGCTTGTCAAGTCAAATTCAACCTACACATTCTGATTCGTAATCGTTCCTTGTATACAGTATACTGTATCGGAGAATGAACAGTGAGAGAATATGCAGTGTTTCCAATGCAAATGTACCCTGACCACCTACAACATGTGCACTTCAAATCAGCACACAGTCAGACACTGACCACCCACATACACATACAATAACCTCTGTGTATGAGCACAATTGTACTTGTTTGTATGTAGAGAAAACTGCAGTTTGCTGCCATGCACAGCAATGTTTGTACTGACTAATTGGTGCTGCATCAATGTTGTTGATACGGTGGCGTGAGAACTGTAGTAAACACTGAATTATGTGACCCATTTTGCTGCAACATTTCTGCCAACACTGTAGCATCTGTCATGACAACATTTTTTGATATAAGCAGGTGAAGTGTTGGATGAGAGACCCTTTATTCAGGCCTGTGTGTGTGTATGTGTATTAAAAATCTACCCATGTAATAGCAGGCCCCCGCTAGCTAGTTGTCTCCATATTAATTAACCTTTATGGACTGTCTGCCAGCTCTTCACTTCATTCTCTATCTTCTGACAAACACACATGCACACACATACAGGCACATACACACGGCTAGTTCTTCACTCCTCCCTCTGTATGTGACATTTACCACTGTGATAGAGAGGTACATTCAAGTGGCTAGGGACATGAATGCAAATGTGTGGGTGTGTGGTCAGATTTCGCTGTACTTGTGAGGACAAAGCTAATTGCCATAATATGATTAAGTTATTGATAAGGGCTTATTGATGAATGAAGGAAGGCTGGTTCTTACTGAGCTAGATGACATGTTTGTTTGTGCATGTCTGTATGGTTGAGTGAGTATTCACATGTGTGAGTTGCATAAAGCAGTTAATTGCTCCCTCCAGACCTTTGCCCACTAACATACAGACGTAGGCAAAATTGTTGGTACTCTTCCGTTAAAGAAAGAAAAACCCACAAAGGTCACTGAAATAACTTGAAACTGAGAAAAGTAATAAATAAAAATGTATTGAAAATTAACTAATGAAAATGAGACATTGCTTTTGAATTTTGGTTCAACAGAATCATTTTAAAAAACAAACTAATGAAACTGGCCTGGACAAAAATGATGGTACTCTTAACTTAATATTTAGTTGCACAACCTTTTGAGGCAATCACTGCAAACAAGCGATTTCTGTAACTCTCAATGAGACTTCTGCACCTGTCGACAGGTATGTTGGCCCACTCCTCTTGAGCAAACTGCTCTAGCTGTCTCAGGTTTGAAGGGTGTCTTCTCCAGATTGCATGTTTCAGCTCCTTCCACAGATGTTCAATAGGATTTAGATCAGGGCTCATAGAAGGCCACTTCAGAATAGTCCAATGTTTTGTTCTTATCCATTCTTGGGTGTTTTTAGCTGTGTGTTTTGGGTCATTATCCTGTTGGAGGACCCATGACCTGCGACGGAGACCAAGCTTTCTGACACTGGGCAGCACATTTCGCTCCAGAATGCCTTGATAGTCTTGAGATTTCATTGTACCCGGCACAGATTCAAGACACCCTGTGCCAGATGCAGCAAAGCAGCCCCAGAACATAACCGAGCCTCCTCCATGTTTCACTGTAGGTACAGTGTTCTTTTCTTTGGATGCTTCATTTTTGCGTCTGTGAACATAGAGCTGATTTGACTTGCCAAAAAGCTCCAGTTTTGTCTCATCTGTCCAAAGGACATTCTCCCAGAAGCTTTGTGGCTTGTCAATATGCATTTTGGCATATTCCAGTCTCGCTTTTTTATGATTTGCTTTCAACAGTGGTGTCCTCCTCGGTTGTCTTCCATTAAGTCCACTTTGGCTCAAACAGCGACGGATGGTGCGATCTGACACTGATGTACCTTGACCTTGGAGTTCACCTCTAATCTCTTTGGAAGTTGTTCTGGGCTCTTTGGTTACCATTCGTATTATCCGTCTCTTCAATTTGTCATGAATTTTCCCCTTGCGGCCACGTCCAGGGAGGTTGGCTACAGTCCCGTGGACCTTAAACTTCTGAATAATATGTGCAGCTGTAGTCACAGGAACATCAAGCTGCTTGGAGATGGTCTTATAGCCTTTACCTTTAACATGCTTGTCAATCATTTTCTTTCTCATCTCCTGAGACAACTCTCTCCTTAGCTTTCTGTGGTCCATGTTCAGTGTGGTACACACCATGATACCAAACAGCACAGTGACTACTTTTCACCCTTTAAATAGGCAGACTGACTGATTACAAGTTTGAAGATACCTGTGATGCTAATTACAGGAGACACCTTAGTTTAACATGTCCCTATGGTCACATTATTTTACATCTTTTCTAGGGGTACCATCATTTTAGTCCAGGCCAGTTTCATCAGTTTGTTTTTTAAAATGATTCTGTTGAACCACAATTCAAAAGCAATAGCTGATTTTCATTAGTTAATTTTCAGTAAATTTTTATTTATTACTTTTGTCAGTTTCAAGTTATTTCAGTGACCATTGTGGGGTTTTCTTTCTTTAACGGAAGAGTACCAACAATTTTGCCTACGTCTGTACGTTGATGTAAGGGAGAACGGCATGAACATCACCCACACATGCATTAGAGGACATTGTCCACAGTGACATGGACTTACTGTATATATGGTAAGGTGGCAAAGAAAGCCGGGAAGGATGGCATAAATGTGTGTGAAAGACTGTTATAGACTAATAGAGTGAAAAGGGATTGAATGAAAGGTGAAAGAGGCAGCAGAGTGGGAGGGCAGCAGCAAGAGATGAGCGATGAGAGAGAGAAAGAACGAGTCAAAGGCAGGTGGGAGGGGAATATAAAGATGGAAAACTAAAACATTGAATTAGATAAGTTTTAATTGGCAGTGTGTGCATCTCTTTGGCTTTCAATTATGTACCTTGACTTCTGGAAAGGATGAATGCGTGTGATATATTTAGCTCTGACTAACTGTTAAGTCAGACTATTTTTTACTAATATGCATCATACAACCTTGTTCATATTTGTAATACGAATTTCAAGACGCTGTTGCACTGAGGCACAGCTGATGCAACAGGCTCCTGAATCCAGCAGTTGGCATAGCAGAGCTTGGCATCCTCCTCCTCTGTCCTCTGCATTCTTCTGTTCAGCACACAATCTCAGAAAGCCAGCAGATTGTAGATGGAGGGCTCTCCTCCGTCTGTCTTGGTCTAGACAATTGTCAGCTGGCAGACACTCAACATCCGATGCCCACAGTTCTTGTCTCTTGCTTCCAGATGCAGCATATACTTGGCATAATCCCCCACACTGCTGTCCGCCCTCTTAGGGGATGGGAAGCCATACCCCCCCCCTCTCTTTTTTTTCCATTTTACAGACTATTAATACGCCCTTTCAGTACCCTCACTACGCAAATCATTGGTTTACAATGCAAAACAGGTGTAACAACCGATTCCTGCCAACTGAAGGAGGCACAGCTGTGCACACTTGCCCTGACTACTCTACTGCTCATTTGAATCACATTTTGATTTGGGATGAACTCCAGTATTACTGTAAGAAGCAAGGCTGGGGGAAAATGATGCAGTTTTTGTTTCTACTGTATCCTAAGTATCCACAATGAGTGGATAACGTTACAGGACTAGTGAAAAAGAAAATGCCTCTGCCCCTATTTGGGGGTATTTTGGGTTTATTCTTCTTTGAACTACAAAAGCAGTTTATAGCCACACGATCTTCAACTGCTAGTCTGCCACCACCACCATCAGCCCACTGATGTGTCGGTACCCGCTGTGTGCATAAAGTTAGCGAGTGTGCGGTCGAGAGAGAAGAGCGTGTGTGTGTGTGACAGTGAGTATGAAGTTATAGCTGTGAACGTAGCAGTGCAGTGTGTGTACAGTTAGACTATCTGTGAATACGTGTCACAACTCTTCAAGATCCAAGCCAAGTTCCTGTGTCTTTTTTGCCACCTGCTGATTAAACTGAAGGCGGTTAGCCCCGAAGTTAACAACAACTTCAGCCCGAAGCAATTAAGGTGGAATGACCTTTAAGGCGGACTAGCTATCCTCAACTGTGTGTCTCAGCTGTCACTCTGTGTGTGACAAAAGTGGCCTACCGATTGTAATCAACCGTTAACTCTCTCACTTTGGAGACGGTCATGGATCCTGATTTTGTATATCTGCAGGTGTTTGATGAACTCAGCCTGCTGTAAGCAACAAACTAAACTCCAGCTCCTGTTAAGGTTTTTGCCAATGCCCCCCCCCAATGCCCCCACCCCCCACCCCACCCATCTTCGAACTCGGTGAGACTGCAGTGCAGAAAGAACTGGAAATGCTAACCAGGGGATAATGGGAAAAAATAATGCATATTGGATGACAGCATAGCAACAGCAATAGTAGATCACAAATTTAAAATCCCATATGTTTTAAAACCACAAACCGTAGTGTTTGTGTGCAGCAACAAGCTAATCCCTGGGCAGCTTTCCAAAACAGAACTACCTTTGCAGATTGTGGGACTAGTAATGACTTCCAGCGACTACTAAGAAACTATGGATTACAACTGACCCCAACACAACCTCTCTCATGGTCAGTGTTGGCCCACTTCCTTTTTCTCTTTAGCCCTATACCATGGCGCCAACGTTGGCACCATTTTTCACATTCATCATCACTGTCTCATCTTCTCTTCTTTCCAACCGGAGGGAGTACAAGAGAGAAGGAGGGGAAGTGGGTGGGTGTGTGTGTGAGAGAGAGAGAAAGAACAAGATAGAGGGAGAAACCCAGCCAAACAATCATGCCCCGGCATTAATTGGCGAACAATACCCCTGTTTCTACCAGCCAGTCATAATCTGGCCCCTTTGGCTAGCATTCACTTGATTGGCTAGATGTGCTCACATGGTGCCCTGAGTGCTTCACGGTTTGATGATCCCCTCTAATTTCTTTCTATCTGCCCTGCATCATTTTTCTCCTATAAGCTCTTCTTTCTATCTCTTTTAAGCAATTTAATGCTCTTTCTGCTCCCTGTCTCCCCCTAACTCTCTTTCTTTCTGTGAATTAGGCAGCCAATAAGGCATGACATGAGGCCAGAGGGAATTGTGGGTATTGGAGTTTATTGGAGTTCACAGTCTGAGAGAGAGAGCAAATTATGTTGCCAGACGGATTTATACCGGTGCCTTATTGCACAGGGAGTATCTGTGTTTGATTGGCAGCTCCTTGACTTTAGTAGTCTGTGTGTGAAGACAGAGACAGGGAATAAGACAGAGAGAAGGCTTGAGAATTGATTTCTTTATCAAATCGTGTCTGCTTTTAAGAGACATAATTTGGCCATATAGAGCAAACATTACGTCTTGCTTTATTCTACCACTTACCACAGATTATTTTATTTTGCTGACACATGAGTGTATAATTGCTATAATTAATGATAATGAAATAAATTCATTCTACACGGAAGCAAGAAAAATGGCTGTTTGGGATATTAACCTTTTAAAATTGGGGATGATTGCAGCTTAGTTCAATAAAATATTTGAAATCCACTTATTTGAAATTAAATTGAGCTTTTTGAGGCGGTGAGAGGTTTTGATGATGAAACGGGCCCCAAGGACTAAATTATATTAATGTAATAGCACACAACACAAATGTTAATACATTAAGGGGAGACAGACAGGAGAGAGGTAGTTTTTTTTTCCCTTATGAAAGTATTTGGAGGATATAAGAAGGCAGTCATGAAAGACTGATTGATGAAGAGAAGAAGAAGAATAAGAAAAAGAGATAGGGTGGCAAACAAGGATTGCTTAGTTCCTTTGTAGTGTCCTCTATGACTTTCTCAGTTGCTTCCTATGTTTGCTCCATCAGCAGTGGTCTACACACACACATACACACACACACACACACACACACACAGTGCAGATTTTCCAAGCCCATCTACATCCTATTCCACAATTATTGCCGACAGTGCTCTTACCCTTCTTCTCCCCTTCTTTCATCTCATCCTATCTTCTCACCTTCACTTGTCTTTGCTCCTCTCATCTTCTGGTCAGTCCTCTCATCATTGTGTTTGACAGGTGTTTTAACCCTAACATCCCTTAATTGCTTTCCCCGCTATACCTGACATGTATATCCTCCAATTTATATTCACTCACCTTCCTCTTTTACCCCCTTTACATTACTTTTCAATCGGGATGTCATGTTGAGGAAAATTTTCCCACTGGTTAATAAACAGTGACAACACTGGTGTTACCGATTACACCGGACATTTTACAAGAAAAGATGACGCTCAGTATATGTAGAGCACATACTTTGATCTTTACCGTCGGATGGCTGTGTGTCTGGCCTCTCCGTTTGAGCTTTCACTGCGGGGCTGCACACCAGCTGTGAACGCTGTGTCCTCCATACGGCGCCTCATTAACGTCATGATTCCCTTATAGAATTAAGCTTAAATCCAAAATATTGCCAAATAGGCGCTCTACTCTCTCATCCTGTGATGTGTGAAATCTGACTCCGGCTACTCTGTGCTGAGACTCCGTACGGAGCAGACACTTTCACTTTTAATTTCACTTTGTAGCATCCATGTATGTACATACATCCACTATGTATTGAGAACACAGCGCTGATACACAAAAATTAACTAAATGTTTTTTAATTTTAAACAAAAAAAGCAAAACGATGGTGAGGGCGGGTGAGTAATGTAATCGTATGTATGCTCAAACACTCTCAAACACCGGCAACACAGACAACCATGGCAAGCCTACTTTTCAGTCCACATGGATAGTTCATGCCATACTCTACTTTTCCTAAATTGGTCTTAACATTGTGGGGACTTCCTTTTCATGCAACTTACATACTGTATGTCCTACATGTGCTTTAGCTGACTGCTTTACTCTTTATGCAATATGCTACGGGATTCTTTTTTGTACAAGAAATGTAAAAACTGAATATTACAGAAACATAAAATGTAATACACTGCAATTGAGCAGGAAAGGACTTAAAAAAAAAACAGAAAGCGAGTACATGTGTGTATTTGTAAGTAGGGATGCACCGATTGCAAAACTCTGGGCTGATACCGATGTTTCAAATAACAATTTAGCCGATAGCCGATAGCCGATATCGATGTTTTTGTTTATTTTGTTTTTGCTGTTATTTATTCCCCTTTTGTGCCAGGGAAACAAAGACGTGTCGCTTGTCTTTCTCCGAGACTGTGTAATACTCCCGCTGACTTTGTCTGGCCTTGTGGCTTCTTCTCTGAATCAGCAGCTACTACTGTTGTCAGAGACCAACCGCAAATAGCCAACACACATTTAGCCGGCGGTCAACAAGGCGAATATCGGCCGATACCGATGCATACCTTTTTGTAAGTCTGTTAGTACCAGGGTCAGGAAATAAAGATGTGAGAGGTGAGGTGAGAAAGAAAGGGTGAGACAATTATACATTTATAATGTAGCAGCTCCATTCTCAGCAAAGGTTCTTTCACCCGAACCAATTTGGTTTCATCAGCCATCGATATCAGATTCCATATTCATTCATGTAAAAAAACATGATGTAGCCATCTTCAGCCTCCTTATTAGTCTCCATTATATATTGTATATGTCCAAGCTTACAGAGCATGTAGGCCATAATTTTAAAAATACAATCTTTGATGTACTGTATATTAAAGAATATATATTTTTAAAAATCCCAAGCAATTTCTTTCTGGAAAAGTAGGATGAGGAAGAAGAGCAGTAAAGCTGGACTTGTACAATGCTAGCCGCTCTTTCTCAACAGGGAGCAGTAATACAGAACAACAGGAGGAATAAAAAACAATCAGACTTTATTTCAGTTCCTCGGTCCTGGGCTGGCTTGATTTGCTGAAGTAATTGCTCTCCAAGGTCCTGGAAAGAGGGATAAATCTCTTTCTCTTTCACCCACACACAACACACAGACACACACACACAGACACACACACACACACACATTCATTCCTATCCGCCGCACAAAATACACATACCCACATAGTCAAAAGAAATATGCTACTGTGCACGTGTGTGTATGTGTGCGCGACAAATAATACTCTCAACTCAATCAATCGGCTAAAAGGAAAAGCATTTATGTATTAAGTCAGAGGAGTAATCTAGGTTTATTCATGTTCGACTGTACCTCCCTGCAAATGCAACGAGTAGTGGTAGTCATTTTCCCTCTGTTTCCTTGATTTTTCATACTTTATACATTTTAAATATTTTTTTAGACAGAGAGCAAGAAAGTGTGGCAATTCATGTCGACCATTTCAACAGGGTAGCAAGAAGGAAGATGAGCAGGAACAGGCAGAAAAGGTACAAACTCTGATACATAATAAATAGACAGGTATGTTAAGATATCATTAATGATGACTATATGATATTATCACGATACTTAAGTCACAATACGATCTTATTGCGATTTTAAACATTTCACGATATGCTGAGTATCGTGATTAGACATATTGCGATTTATTACCTTTTTTCAACTGCAAATTATGCAGTTTGTTAACATCTGTTTTATCTAATAAGATACAGTTTTCACTCTGCTCATCTCAGAGTTTTCATTCAGATATCTTGAGGTCAGAGTTCAAGCGACATCTTTGAAAATGGCCATGCCAGTTTTTCCTCACCAAAATTTACTGTAACTTTGGGGCATTATTAAGCGTTCTTCCCAACAAGCTAACATGGCATGTCTGCCGTCATTTTACCAATCAATGTCTTATGTGTTTTTGTTTCATATGATACCGGTATCTTCACTCTAGCTCTAGACTGAGCCTGCTAACGCCTCTGAAAGACAGAACAGTGTCTAGGCTCGCTGGTAGTCCGTCAGATTGTTAAGAGGTTAATAGTTTATATAATAAAAGCTCAATATTTGACGCCCGTGTATCAATACAATATTGCTACACAAAATATTACGATACTTTGCTGTATCACTGTATTTCAGTTTGCATATGAATGCAGAATCTGTAGGCAACGGGACAAGATTTTGGTATCGTAAGAGTACTGATTTCCGTTTGTAGTCAGTTAGTTGTCTAAGCAGTGTTGGCCAATCACATTTGAGTGGGCTTTGGTTGCATGCAGGTAAACAGTCTGTGTGGTGACCAAAGAGGGGGACCACATTGGCCGAAATGAAATGAAATCATGGAACCCACCGTCTATCGCCTGACGCTGTTATCTGGATATCTGCTAGCTACACCAGAACTACCAATATTGGCCATTGCCCCCAGAGCCTAAATTGTCGTCAGATCGGTAGCTGATGGGTTCAAAAATTGAAATATCACTGGAAGAATATTTAAAATAGAAAATTTTGAATTTAGAAAGAGCTTGTTAGTTGGATTTTAGATAGAGACAAAACAAATTGTCAAGAATGCAGACAGGATGGCAGACAAATGTAACAGGGAATGTGTTGCCATGCTCATTTGCACTGTGCTACTGTGAAGGCATTGGAATGCACAACCAACAAGGAGGAAGGCAGACAAAAGTTGAGGTGCAGACTGAAAAAATAAGATATTTTAGGTAGTAATTATGTATTTTTGTGTTGCTGGTCATGTCTGTGTGAAATGTGTGATTATAGACCAATAAATACGGATGTTATTGATTAACTTGAGGGTTAATAGCATCTGCATTTGCCAGAGAGGTTAGCTTGAAAAACAAGGACAGATAGCCAGGCAGTGAGCTACTTTGTTTGTGTGATATGCAAAACACACTTAAGACAGCACACTGAGTCCATGTAACATGTATACTGATCATCATATTTAGAGCTCAGAAACAGATATGCATATGTAACATTCATTTACTGAGAAAATCATTTCAATGAAATTCTTATATGATGTACATGCGTAAGGCATTTGAGCATATCCCACAGCAATGATGTTTGCTTACAATTAACATCAGTGGCTTTATTGAGCAGGCTCCACTCTCCACCCTTTCAACATGGAGGATCCAACAGGGAATCCTTGTACAGTTAGTATAACCTATATGAAGAAAAGCAATGTTTTGAATAAATTGTACTTGTTTACTGAAAAGTCTGTTTTTGCACTCATCTTTAAAATGCCACAGCATGCCCCCATTTGTAACTGAGAAAACAAGACAAAGGAGAGGAGTAATCTAATTTTAGTAATCACAATAAATGTATGTTTATCAATTAACTGTATATAATACAGGTTAATTTGTTATTATTGGGAGAAACAGACTGACTGTTGTGGGGTAGCTGCAAGTAACAGCTGGTGACATGGCCATAATTGTTCATTTAAAACTGATTAAGAGAAATCAATACAGAACCTGCAGCTCTAAACAATCAATACAAGGCTTGGAGTGGAGAGTGGGGTAGATCATTTGTTTATGTGTGGATGAGAGACAGAGTGTCCATATTGCGTGCCTGCCTGTGTGTTTTTTACATCAATGGCTTTGCTGATGTGTGTGCATGTTAGACTGTGGTTGTTGTGTCCCTCAAGGCTAGAGACTTGTGTGCATTTGGGTACAGTGTGTTATAGCTTACCTGTTCTTTCTTCTCTCTATCTGTATCTTACCGCCTTCCTTACCTTGATTCCTAACCTTGCTCATGTTCTTATGTCCTATTCTTCTCCCCATTATCACGATATGGTTGCGTGAGTGCGTGCATGTGTGTGCATCTCTGTGTCTGTCCGCAGCTAATCTCGCATACTGCTGGACCCATCAGCATAATATTTTTTGTGTGCTCATTCATGACTGTATGCTCAAGGACCTCTCGTGGTTGCGGTGATTCTCTCTTTCTGAAAACAGATTTTATTGACTGTTTTATTCAAGGTACCTGCGGGGTCTTAAAAGTATGAAAAAAACATGGAATTTAATACTCTCAAAATAAGGCCTTAAAAGTATTGAATTTCATTTACAAAGATCTTGTCCTTTTGTAGAATTAAATAAATACTGTAACGTCATAAATAGCTGTCAAATGTATAACCTTTTTTGTATGTGTATAACGTTACCATTGATTCTGTTTGGTATAACATATTACATGACATGATGATAGTTTGTCGCATCAGAAAGGGAGGGGGTATAATGAGTGATGACAGAATGACTCCTCAGCGAATGTGTCAATCAAAACTTGTAATAACGTTAAGCTCTTATTTTCATAGTGAACATTAATGTGCATTGTCAGTCTTGTTATCTTTGGATGCTACAATGTATTACGTGAGAATGATTGTGAGAGTTTGCCATGTGTCAAGTTTGATTACCTGCAGACTGAGCAAATTAATGCCGGTAAGGGCACTGTGGCCACTGCCTTAGAGAACAATCCAACATAAATTACGTTACGGACTGTTCCTGATATGTACTGTTGCCTCAACTAGCTACCGTTAGCTAATTTCATGGCATTTCTCAACTCCGTTGCCTGTGGTGAAAAGTAACTAAGTTCAATTTCGAGGTACTTGTACTTTAGTATTTCTGTTTTCTGCTACTTCATACTTCTACTCCACTACATCTCAGAGATAAATATTGTACTTTTTACTCCAATACATTTATCTGACACCTTTAGTTATTTTGCAGATTCGGATAAATAATGCAAAATATAATCAATAAATATATGATGGTATTATTATATCAATAAGGCATTCTTGGTCCCAATGGGGAAATTCTAAGCTAGCCAAAAATATGTAAATTAATATATAAATTATATATAAATAAAAAAAATATAGCTCCACATTTACCAGCTGCAATATTAACGCAATGAACACAGAAACGTGCACATGGAGAGGGGTGGGGGCTTTTTGATTTTATGATATTAGACTTCACACACACACACACACACAAACACCTCACAAAGCTATTGTGTATTAAATATGATGATTATTGTTATTTGATTATTATAATTAAATGTTTTATTAAATTAAAGTACTTTTTAAATAAATAATTATTTTCTAGGGCTTAAAAAACATACTGATTTTCCATTATATCCTTCATACGTTTGCCAGTATGGCAGTTAGCACTAAATTTCTTTCAAAGTAATATTAAAAAGGTCTTAAAAAGTCTCAAATTTAATTTTCAAGAGCCCTTGAGGCCCCCTGTTAAAACGTCATTAACGGCTGACTCCTCACTCCTCTTAACCAGCCGGTAGGGGCCGCAAGTGATCAACAACTGCTTCAGTTTGGACTCTTGTTTCCACTACGGATTGTGAATTGTTCCTCTCTTGATTTGCAGGCCTAGGTAAGACAATTGCTTGCATGTATTTCTGTATAAATATTGCTTAGTAAATGACAAACTGAACTGAGCTCTGACCACAACAGAGCATGCCGTCTCATTTCAGTAGGAGGGGAGCTATTTAGCTGTTAACACAGCTGTGTTTGGCTACAAGAGCTAACAGCTAACAGGGCTAATACAGCTAACAGAGCTAACAGCTAATGGAACTAAACACACTGCAGGACTGACGGTTTCTGTTCAGAGGAACGTTAAACAGTCAACATGATGCGTTACACATTGAACTGCAGTTTGGCTACACGAAGCGGTGCAGACAGCTGCATTGATTAAAAAAAGAGCGTATCTGTTGCGTGAGACATGCAAGCAAAAAACACGTCTTATACGGTTGCGGTCTAGACTGGGGGCAATTGTGGTTTGTATGCATTCAATCAAACATTACAGCAGTGGTTGTTGCAGACACATCTGGCGGAGATCTGCACTGTACTGAGTGCACCCACCCTCATTCCCAGCCTTTAGTTATTTTAGTAATTGTATTACAACACACTGTTGAATTTTATACTAGGTCTTGTGTTCGTTTTATATGACCTTCCTACTTCAGGAACCCATGAGCCAAGACATCGTGCTTACAATTAGTACCACTCACAATGCATTCAGATTTACACATGCACACACACACACACACACACACACACACACACACACACACACACACACACACACACACACACACACACACACACACACACACACACACACACGAGGAATACTGCTTCTTTTATTCAAAACACTCACCTTAACATGCACCCATTAACATTCCACACCTCTCCCTGAGCCTGAAGAGGTATTCTCAGATCCCTGTAGTACACATTCACATCCACATGTGCACACGTACACATACACATGAAACAGTTTTTCTTTTTTATTTACGTCCCTTGCCAGCATTACAAGAGGTATTGACTGTGGAGTCTATCTGCTCTGGCTCACAGTCAATTGCATGAAGCTCATGTTCAAAGCCATTATTCGCTTCTTCCCTCTCCGGGATTATTTACACACGCAAAGACACACATGTGCACACACAATTGAAGAAATTACAATTCCACACATTAAACAAAAACTATGTCCTGTATGCGCGGGGTATAGTTAATCTTAAACACCTGCTGCTTGAGCATTCATTACATTTCAAGTGTGTCTGTGTGTGCCTGTAGACTTTCTTTTAATGTTTTCTATTGAACGGTGACCATTAATCATTCAGACCTTGTCACCATCGCAGACACACACACACACACACACACACACACACACACACACACACACACACACACACACACACACACACGTAGAGACACTCACATGTACCTGCAGTACAGAAGCACACACTAAATCTGATTTATTTAGCGGGGTATTGCATTATACAGATAAGAATTAGCTTTTATAACGGTGGGGAAAACATCGGCACACCTTGGCCATTGTCTCCCATTGTTTCACAAAGACCCATGATCACAATCTGATTACCATTTATTCACCGTTGTTTGTGTGTGTGTGTGGCTACTTCAGTGTCTGTGTGTGATGGTTCATGTATATTTAAATGGGTTGGAGGGCTTCTGGGTGAGCCACAGAAATGGAGAGGTTGCAGGTGTTCTTGTGCGGCTTACTGCACTTCCATGTAATGGGATTGAATACATTTGTATTTATATAATGCATGTGTGTTTGTGTCTGTGCCCATCTGTACTGTTCTTATGTAAATTAATCGATGTAAATTAAGCAGTCATGGATATAGATGCACTAAAAAGGGTGAAGGCAGACTTGGACAGATCAAAGAATGAGACATGCTGACTGACCGAGAGGCTCACATAAAGTAGTGTCTCTCAGACTTAATAAGGCTGACTCAAAAAGTAAGCTTGTGTGTCAGTACTAGCTAAGGAAAGCTGTTTTAGTTGTTTTCGAATTAATAAATATTTACCGCATCTATTTTGACACGCAACTATAAAAACGTTACATTTGGTTTCCCTGGTAATCTCATTGATTTGTTTTAGGCACATAGAGTGAGATTGCTTTGTGGTAGAAAACATTGGAGAAACTCCTCCGGCACCATTTTGTTCAATGACAGGTGGTGAATTGAATGAAATGCTGATGGAAAAATCACTTTAAAAAAAAAAAAGACCGAAGTGGCAAGATTGCTTTTGTGACTGGTAGGCTGAAAGAAATCTGTAATCTTGAGATTCGTTACGGCGTACAGAAGCACCAGTGTTATTTTATGTATGAGGAGCAAGCTACTGTCTTTGTGATTAAAATTGTTTTAAACTGATTTTTTTTTTTTTCTCATACTGTAAACCTTCAAAGCCTATTTTGACTGACTTCCACTTTGATCAGTGTCTTCATTTAATTCCAGCATGGGCTAAATTGCTATCAGCGTGATATCAGTGTAAATAATTAATTATCCAGTCCGGCTTCAGAGGATGTTCTTTGTGATCAATACCATTTTGACGTGAAGAATCTACTCGTCCCAATGTATAAAGAAGAACAAATACGATGACTGGAGAAAATCAAATGTGGACGTTGTAAAACGATTAGTTAGTTATCACATTTTGTGAAGATCCTGAACTTTGACTGATATAAATTTTAGTGGGGCTCCAGTCTCTTATGGGGGACTAGAGTCCCCACTGGCTCCTCTTTAATTCCAACAGTGTTTTTGTATGCTTGACTCAGCACAAAAATGACATTTAATCACAGATGCCCCCTGGGGCTACAGCAATCAGGTTTTATATGTGCATAAATGGGTGTATTTGACTATGTGCATGTGTGTGGGCATGAATGCTTGAGTGTGTGCGTACATTTACACATGCAATGCCCCTGCATTCACTTGTGTTCACGTGGTTTTGCATTACTTTTTTTTTGCTGTAACACAGTATGCAACCAGTCAAAGTAAATGTCAGAGTGTAATTAAAATAGCAGAAAGAGATGGGAGTTAGGTGGGGTGGGGATCCAAGATCTGCCCCCATATTACAAGGAGGATTGAAGTTGTGATCAGACTCGGAAGCATGATGAGATGATGCTTAAATGTCAGCTAAAGCAGGTGTTCATACATTACGTAGATTTTGCAGAAGGCAGGAGAAAAGGGGAGTAGATGAAGAGAGAGGAAGTAGAGAGAAGTTTTTCATCAATGCAAAATGTATGATACGGTAACAGGAACAGTCTGTTCCTGAGCAAAGCTGTACATGTGCAGAATTGTAATTTGAAACACGTTACACCAGTGAATGCTTAACTGTGTGCATGAATCCATAATTTAGGTTTTGAATAAAGAAAGAAGCAAGCCAAATAACTACTAATCAGTAGACCAACAGAGACCATTCCACACCAACAGGGCATCTACCGGGACACTGGACAATGCTTTTGAAATAAACATGCAGTTTATTTTTGATAATACTAACTAGATGTAGTCTGAGGACTGCAGTGGAGGCATTATGTTTCCGGGTTGTCCGTCCGTCCGTCCGTCCGATCAATTCTCGTGAGCGCAAAATCTCAGGAACACGGGGAGTGAATTTTTTCAAATTTGGCACAAACGCCCACTTTGACTCAAGGATGAACTGATTTTGGTGGTCAAAGGTAAAGGTCACTGATGCCTCATGTCCGTCCCATTCTCGTGAAAACAATATCTCAGGAATGCCTGGAGCGAAATATAGATAATATAGAATTTGATGGTCAAATGTCAAGGTCACTTTGACCCCACAAAACATGATTTTGGTCACAACTCAAGAATTCATATGATAATTTTGACGATTTCATACATCTAACAGGATACAATGATGTAGTGATGACATTTTGGACAGACATGGATGTAAGGTGGTGGAGGCATACAACCGCGAGGCGGTAATTCTAGTTTTTATCTACTCCATTCTTTAAACTGTTTTTCCCCATTTTTCTTAAGATTAACATTTCTGTAAGTATTTCCATAATCATTTATGATCCTTAACTTTATCAGTTTTTCTCTCCTTGTTCCCTCTGTGTGCTCTGTGCCCCATCTGTCTCTTATAAAAGGTCTAACATGTACCTGTAATTGGTTTTTAACTGACATGATTCGCTATCCTCTGCTATCACTGTATCACAACACTTTATTCACCGCTTATCAGACGGTGAGCCACATGATTCTATAAAGCAGCTTTAAATAGGCAGAGATGGGAAGGAAGGCAGGCGGAGAGAGAGAGAGAGAGAAATAGGTATAGAGGTTGGGTGAATTAGAGAAATCAGCGAAGAGATAGACGGCCAATGATTGAAAAGAAGAGGAAAGAGAAAACTAGATAAGGAGTACAAGCATGTGCAGATGACAGTGAAAATGGAGCAAGAGGACGAGAGAGGTAATCTAAGTGTGAGAAAGTGATAAAGACAGCAAGATAAAGAAAAGTTGTGGGAAAAAGAGTAATTTGAGCCTTTGTGAAGAGGCACGCGTAAATCTGTTTACCTCAGAACAGACGCTTTAAACCTGCGGGTCCTTTGAAAGGCCAACATATTTTGTTTCTTAGCTATCTCTCCATCGCCTCGCTGCTCCCTGCAGGTATCAACCCCGCACTGAGCATAGAAAAGCACCGACATGAAATGGAGCCACATTTATTCTTTAAGAATGAAGGGGAGAAAGATTAAAGGGGAGAAAAAAAGGAGAACAAAGATGGAGACTGAGGCTGCTCTTAAAGCTGGATTTCTCTAGAAGACTTCAGAAGAGGAAAGTGTTATGGTTTTTGTGAAGACTGTTTCTCCCTCTATTGTCCATTGCCTCATCCCTCCAGTGGCCATTTTAACAAAACATGGCAGTCGATTGCACAGCAGCGATAAAGTGAAAATCATGCATTATACTCTCTCCCAGTCTCTCAGCCAATATTCCTTAGCACTCAGTTGCCATAAGAGAGACACTTAAGTGGTTTCCACAGTGGTTAGAGGTAATTGCTGGATACGCCGCCTATGACAACATTCAGGGTTCAAGTCCAGCTCACAAGTAATGTTGTGTGTCTTTTCTCTCATTTAGTTTGTGTTCTTTTAGCAAAGACAGTAATACAAGACATAGATAAGGTTTAGCCAACCAATGGTTGTATAACCTATGCATACATTCATAGAAAACACAATCTAGCGTTATTTATAGCATGTACAGAGTAGCATAAAATAGAGCAGATAATAAATTGTTTTGCACACTCTGCAGTCCCGTCATAGACAATATTCTGTATATCCCGTGTTGTATTTGTTCATATCTTTGCCTCAGAATATGGCAATCCTCTGATATGAGTCATATTGCGTGGTCTAACAAGGCAAGCCGAATGCATTATGCTGGCACTGCAAAAAAATCAGTTACTATCTACAAATTGAAAAAGGTGAACACTTTAATCAAAAAGGCCTAAAAGCTTCCACTGTGAGATTAGGAGTCTCAACATCAGATGTATTTAAATATAAAATGTGCAGTCTGCATGTTTCCTGGTTGATAATCACGACATTCAGCAGCCATGTTTCCCCTGGAAATCAGTAATGTATGGGTTTAGTTGGATGAAAATTGAACACAGCTGAGATTAAATTTAGTTTTGCATTTGAGACATTTATTCTGCCAACATTCACACACCAAATGACACACACGTACACGCACCAAATGGTTCCAAATATAAACACGATAAATTGTACCTAACACACACATGAAGTGATCATGTTATGAACAGAAACATGCAACTGACCATGATTATTTGGCGTCTTTTATTTGAGGTTGTATGAATTGCTACATTAATGCCAAGTTTTGCAGACCCAATGTTAATTAAATGCATCAGTAGTATAACATTGAGAAATTCTGAGGATAATATCACATTAGTTGATCTTTTCCTGTCTTTTCTTTTGCCTCTTTCTTGCATAGTTCTTGGAAGTTTGTATTTAATTAGTGTGTATTCGACAATGCAATATGCAGTGCTACCAAAAAAGTCCCATCTTGTACTAAAATATATGGCTGCTGCACAGTTGCTTCTCTGGCTCCCATTGCCAGGAGAGGAGCCTAGAAAAATCATGTTATACTCTCTATACTGCAGTCAGTAATAAAATGTGAAATTGCGTGGTAATTACTTGGTTGGAAGGCACTAGAATTTCCTCTAAGGGTAGAAATGAGAATAGGGCAGTAAGTATGAAAAAGTGCACTAATGGCTTCATCTGCTGAGGACATTTGCCATTTTTGTTACACTGTACATCTATAGCACTGTAATACAGCAGGATTATACAGGCATATTCTAAAGACATGGTTCCTCTATGGCACAAATCCTATTATGTCCTGCCAAAGTATGTGCTGCAGTGAGCTATGTGCATATTCAACTTCCACTTGGTATATGTGTCTCTGTGAAAGGGTTTGAATGAGAGGACTATTTTTAATCTTTTTATCTTCCTGACAAAAGACATCACAATCATTGTTGTGTGACATATGTACATTCAAAGTAGCACAAGTAGGTGGGAAAATGATAGCACATGTTTGTCATTGTTCACTGGTTGTGTTTCTGTCTCTGTACGTGTTGAGTTGATGTTCCTCAAGGCTAATGTTCTAGATCACACAATACTCGAGCGCTTATACTGTATAATACAACCACATATATACACAAACATATACACACACATTACTGTATCAGTGGGAGACAATGCAAATTATAGCTTCCAATCTGAGTTGCCAATTGCTTCCCGTAGCTAACAAAGAAGCAAACTCCTGCACACTGTCAACACTTACCTTCCTTTTATAATGTGCTTCAGCCTGATGACCTCCGACAGGCATTCTGTTGGAGCTATTTTGTATCAACAGTTGCTGTGATTTATCGAGCATAAGTGGCTGTATCTATGAACAGCAGCTGAGGTCACCCCCCTTGCTGTGTGCTAAATAGTGGTGGCTTTGCAGGTGTTTTTCATGACTGTCATTGGATTGGCTAAGGCAATTTACTCTGTTTTGTATCTGTTCACACAGCACATACAGTTGATCCATGTTGATGTAATATGTACAAAACAAATACGGTGTGTCAGCGCAGCAAAACTTCAGCGAGTTTCCGACAGACCGTGTGTGTGTGGCGTTATAGCTGTGAACATAGGTGTAGCAGACAGTGTGTACATTTTATTTCTCTGTGAATAAATGCTACGAGTCTACAACTCCTTCGCTCAAGCAATTGGCTCAAGACCTGAGCAAACTTCCTGTATCTGTAACGCCGGCTCAGACTCTCTTAAGGTGGGCTCTTAAGGTGGACCACCTTTTCTCAGCTTTTTAATTAATTATTAACATTTCTTTTAACCATTTTAACCAATAGCGTTAATAGGTTAAAATGCTTAATGTCGGTTAGCGGATAAACGGATAATTATTAACATCCCTAATCCACATGTATTTGTTTATGTTGAGATCAGCTGTTCTAGTGGGGAAGCATCATAAAACACTTCATTCAAACTCGACAGAAACAAAATAAAACTCAAAACCGTCGTTGTCACTGAGTTAGATGTGAAAATATGCCGGCTCTACACGTCGTTACCCCTCGCTGTCTTTCTCTGTCTCTGCCCGCTGAAAAGCCTGCCCTTTCAAAACTACTCACTGACTGCTAATGTTACTTGCGTCAAATAGCAGTCCACCTCCATGTTTTGGTAAGGTTGGCTTTCACAGCTGATTCAAACCATACCCGAGTACACATGAACCGTACTCAAGACCACCTTTTCAAATGGACGGCTCGACGAACCGTGCCTGAATATGCTACAGAACGTTCATACTAATCAAACAGAACTGGACTTTAGGGTCAAGTGTACTCGGATCCGGGCCCAGGTCCCTGATGCAACAGCACCTTTAGATTCTGATTATGAATTTTGAGTCAGTATGTGGATTCAATCTCTCATGATCTCTCTGTTTTTGGTTGTTGAAGATAGTCAAAAGAAACGACTTCAGCAGAATCACTGAAAGAGTTGATCTAACCACTCAACTTATTTCGTAAAAAGCAGACGGTGCGTGTTAAAATGAATGGACTCTTTGAAAATAATGAGCTTTAGAAACAAGGAACGCCTCATGTATATTGTACAAGCTGATCACGCTGATAACACTGCTGAAGTGCTTTGCAGTTTAGATCAAGAGCACCTCCTTTCAATCCACCTTGAATTTTTTTGGCCCTGAATCACACTGCACGTCCAATCAGAAAAAAATAATCTGTAACCGTTGGAAACTGGGTCAACAGGGATGTGGTTGCTAATGAAGAGCCATCCAATAGCTGTTAGCTCTGATCACAGAGGCGGGTTTCGAGCCTTGACGGGGCCAATGAGGGCACCAGCCTGGCCATGACCTCATGAATATGAATAAGCCATGCGACGGTAAGACCTCTTTGATAGGCTATATGCAGATTGTTCTGACTCGGTTGTCTGAAGTGATTTCCACTACACGGTGTTAGGATCGGAAAACAGATCAGGAGTGGTGTAAGAGAGAGAGGGGGAGAGGAAGAGAGGGAGAAAGAGAGGTTGCAAAGCACACCATTGGAATATTGATGATCGCCTGCATTGGCGGAGGAGGTCCTAGTTCATGAGGTTGTTAATGAACATGAACCGAAGAACTAATGAATATAGTAATATAGACACAGATAATTACAAGGACAGAATTATATGTTAATTGTGCAACATTCAGTGACCCATTACTCTGTTTAAATAATGGGGTCCACCTCCATGCCCACCAACAGTCTTGCAAATAGATACACACACAAACTTGCATTCAAAGTGTCACTTACACTAGAGAGCTTCCACAGCAGCTTGATTAGTTTCTTCTAGTATACATTCCTGTTCAGTCTCCTGACAGTAGAGTAGTTTTTCCAAGTAAGTATGAAGTCTAAACTCCCTCAAAATACTATTGGCCGATATGTGTATCCAGGGGAACACTTTTTACTGAAGTAGGAGCAGAAGCAAAAATACAGTACTACAGAAACTTTGGTTATCGTCTGCTCCATATATTAACTCCCTCCCTTCAGTGCTGCTGAGCTTTCAAAGGTTTCTCTGCTCCTGTCTGTCAACTCGTATAACCATGTTGAAGCATGACACCGCTGTTTTTACAGATTTTATCCCACTTGGTGTAAAAAAGTTGACTGCAGGCTGCTCTGTGTGTAGCTGACACTCACTTTGCTGTGGAGTGCCTGTGAGCTGTGAGAACCTCCAATTTATGAGACCAGATTTACAATGTTCTTTCTATGACATCCGTGTTCGGTTATGTTTTGTTTTCCCGTTTTAGTTGTCTGACAACATAGCCGGTGAATGCAATAATCAGGACACTCTGTATCCTCTACTCTCCTTATCTTGTCACCCAGGTGTTATTATCCGTCCTGTCCTGTCCTGCCACCTTCGCCAGATAAACATTGACTCTGAACAGACAGAGATCAGCAGAGGTCATTCTGGAAAATTATGTGCATGAGGAGGCATTTACAATATATGGCTTATTGCTACAACTTGATTTCTTTGAACTTTTTACGTGTCTAGACTAGGGATGTCACAGTGAGTACGTTTTCTCACCGGTTAATAAACTTGTGACAACACCGGTGTTACCGATTACACAGGACATTTTACAAGAAAAGATGATGGTCAATACATGTAGAGCGCTTACTTTGATCTTTATCGTTGGATGGCTGTGTGTCTGGTCTCTCCGATCGAGCTTTCGCTGCACGGCCGCAGGTTTCCACCGACTGTGACTGCTCGTCCTCCACACGGCGATTGCCTCATTTTGCCAATAGGCGCTTTTGCTATTCGCTTTGTGTGTTAAATCTGACACCTGCTTCTCTGTGTTGAGACTCCGTAGGGAGCAGACTCTTTCATTTTGGAGCGTCCATCGTCCGACTATGTATTGATAACACGGCGCTAAAACGTGATAATGATCTAAACAGGTTTTATTTCTATAACAAAAAGCAAAACAACGGTGGGGGTAGTGGACAATTAATTTAAAGGGGGTATGCCCGAACACCGTGTAACAAATATATACACAAGGTTCTGCTTGTGTTATGCAAAGGTTTGATTTGCTGTTCTGAAGAGAGACATGCATATGCCCAAAATGACTTCTTTGTTGGTGTGAAATTACAAAAGTGTTGTTAGGCGTTTTGGTTAAAAAACAGCATTTTCAACCATGCTGCATTACTCTTGACTATTTTCTACAACTATATTGTGCTCAGACTAAATGACATGAACAAAAATGGCAATTAAAGCTCTACTCTTTTTCAACAATTAAAAGTGCCCTTAACCAAAACACTGCCTCTGAACTTTTTACAATTTCAGATGAGCCATTTAGGTGCTAAAAATACAACTAAAAGCATAAACCTTCTGCGTCATCTCATCAAAGTCAGCGCTGTAAACTGCTAAAATGGAGCTGGAATGAACAAGATGAAGCAAACTCAAAACGAGAAGATTATTCATTTAAAGGTAACCATTCATTTAAGGCAGCCATCTCTAAACTGAAACTACAGTGCACAAGGATATTGTCTAAGATGAAATGACCCTCCACCTTTACCTATTTCTTAAATGGGGAAGACAAAGAATGTGAGTGATTTGTCAATGGTAAGAGTTAACATCAGTATCCACTTTACAATCTTTGCCCTTCCTGCCACCCACCAATACTCAGTTTCATGCAGAAACACATCAAACCATGACAGAGAATTGCAATCTCAAAGCCATTTCGCAAGACCTTTAACTACAAAGTGAATGCTCCTTACATAGCGATCCTCGTAATGGCACGCAGCACATGACTGGGCTTTGTACCTGCAGTGGTGTATTATTGTCATTCTGCACAGCTTTTTTTTTCTAACCAGTGCCCATTTGCTGTTTTGGTGACATGCTGTGAACTTGATTGCCTGCAGTGGAGCAGTACAGGAGTGGGAGTGTCAGCAGTGGTCAAGCAGTGCAGTGCAACTTAGTGAGCGACTGATACCAGCTGCTACCACACCTACTGATTATGTATTCCCACTGCGGTGTCACCCCCAAGTCTCATTTAGACATATATGCATTCTGAATGTAAATGTGGCAAAGTTGCTGCACACGACTGGCCATATTAATATTCTGATGCCATGGCTTGTGTCTGTGACGTACACCACTGATTCATAAAAATGTATCCTTGAGATGCAAATTGTGTTATTTTATACACATAAAAGAGCAGTTCCATGTCTGCAGGAAGTCTAGTGTCTGGTGTAGTGACTCATAAAGTAAATGGGAAATGAAATATTGTTTACTACATTAGATATCACTGTATATTTCAATCGTTGCCATGTGTTCTATTTGCGTTGAATACATGAGCATTTAGACACAATCTTCAGACACAAAGCTCTTCTTCTTGCACATACTGTAAGAATACATAACCTTCATTTTAATTTGGACTCTTTCACAGTTACTTAATGTGCCTCAGGCACATCACCCATCTCTTTATGTAGGAGTACTTGATTTTTTGTGATCTCTTCTAAAGTGCAGCTAATTGCTACTTTGAGCCATAGAGGGAAAGCAAACGGAATATGTTTAATACCATTAATAGCACAGAAGTATTGGACATGGGGTATATACAGTAATGGAAAACACAATTATACACTGACCTCTCTCTCCCTCTCTAACACACACACACACATACACACACACACACACCAGGGCTCCAGACTAACTTTTTGCACCCAAAATAAATTTGAAGCAGTTTGTTAGTTCCCATAGGCCCAAACTAGGGATGTCACGATACCATAGATTTAGTAGTCGATACCAATACCAATAAAAATCTACGATTCTCTATACCAATTTGATATCATGGTAAAAAATTTAAGTAAAACAATAAATCCCATGTACTTCCAACATCCACTCCATTACCGTTTGCATACTGGTTTTTGTTAGGAAGTAAAACAGGTCATAATTATTAAATGTAAAGTGTCACACACACACACACACACACACACACACACACACACACACACGCACGCACACACACACACACACACACACACACACCACACCACACACAGATACACACACACACTCACACACACACACACACACACACACACACACACACACACACACACTCTCACTTTTTGCCCTCCCCACTTGTGAAATGAATCTGGTTCCTCTGATCAGGATTAGGGATTTTACTGGGGACCGGTGATGTCAGGTCTGGGCTGGGCCGTTCAGGGAACAGGTGTTGACACAAGAAGAGTGTCAGGTGTTACCTGTTACCACCGCAGCATTTTTCTTAACTAAAACACAATCAATAGTTCTCTTCATTTTGAATAACCAGTATGTTTTAAGGTTGTGATGTCGTCTGAGAAGGAGTACAGGGTGCAGTTTCACACATATACACGCAGAGACGGACCTGCTAAATGTCAGGCGCACCAGTGCAACCAATGAAAATGTTTAATCGTACTTGACAGATTTTTTGGTCGCATATGCAACTCTGGAGCCCTGCATGCACGCACGAAGCCAGTGGCGCATATGAATTAGAATAACAAAACATGTTTTCTCTGAAACTCGACCCCCTTTTTATGTGTCCATACGGTTATGCAAAAAATGCAGTGTAGTTTGTCATGTGTCAATATGAATATATGAATGAATGTTTATACAGCTATATGTGTGTCTGTGTGTATTTATTGTGTGCACATAAGGATCTATGTTTACCCTCTAGAAAGAGGTGAAAACCACACTGATTTCGAAACCCACGCAATCCTGAAGGTTTGCGTCTATATGCTGTGTGTGTGTGTGTGTGTGTGTGTGTGTGTGTGTGTGTGTACACTTCAAAATGTTTGTATGGGAGGACAAACCAATGCACTGCAGTCGTTCTAGCAGCTAAAAGCACCCCCTTGTGAGCCACATGGTGCCATCATTACTTAGAGCATGCCCTGGTTCAGCCGCCAGCACTAAACATGGGGTGGTAGACACTGTGCCTTATGGGGGCTTTTAACTTCACAATTGGTTGTCCCAGTTCTGTCAAACCACCACGGAACAGAGTGCGCTCAAATACACACATTACTGTGTGTATATGTACGTAGGGCTGTGCATCTCTTTGAATGCACATCTTTGTGTGTGTGAATGTTTGTTTTCTCTGCCTTTCTTTAATGTTGTTTGTTGAGAGATACTGAGCTTAGCTCAGGCACTGGGTGGGTAAACCGATAAGCTCTCACTCAGTTCATACTTTAAGTAGGCCTAGATTAAAATACAAAACATTTCTAACTTCTAGAAGTAGTGTTTCATCATGCCATTACATTCAAACAAGTTTCCGGTCCACACCAGGTCTTTTTGTTACTCAATAATGTCATAAAAAAATCCTACTTTAAAACTAAAGCACTACCATCAGTTTATCTTATCTTAAATAATGTAGATTACATAAATACTGTCAGATCCAAATAGACTATAGATCAAAACTGTGTTCACACCCAAGGCCAAGCTTGAACAGGATTTAACCAGCATTTTATAGTGTGAAAATTATGAAAAACAGGTACGAGAGAGGTGACTAATTTTGGTTCTGAAAGTTTGAAGTGGGTCCCTATTTAACAAATATTGCAGCATGGGTTTAATCAATCCGGATATTAGGGTAAAAACTCTACTTGGTCGATACTTAGGTTTCAGAATACAGCTGCTCCAGCACTTCTGGCTCCAGTGTGAGAGGTGAATATAATGCATTTTAAAAGGAGACACAAAACGGTGATTTAACGCTGATTAAAGCAAACACTCAGGTGCACAGCATGTATCAAAGGCTGGAAATGTGTTCCCATTGAGAAACAATTCAGCCTGACCTTACAGCTCATCCTCTACAACTTGGCAGTCTGTTAAGACTCAAAACATGCGCGCACAGACACACACACACACACACACACACACACACACACACACACACACACACACACACACACACACACACACACACACACACTGAGCCACTAATTGAGTTGCTTCAGTAGCGACGTACACTATTTACTCACTGCTTTTTGGAATTGTGAATAGGAGGAATCACAGGGGAGCCTTTTCATTTTCTCTTATAGCATTTTTCTTTAGGCTTAATGAGCACTTAACACCAGCCTGACAGTGGGGGTTGAGAGTAATGGGCACAAGGCCAGTTGGGTTGATGGGCTCATTTGACTTAGCATTGTCTTGCAGATAGTGACTGGGATGTCTAGCACAGCTGGTTAATAAAAGCTAGGCATTAGCTGATACTGGCGCGTGCCCACTCACTCCCTTGATCTGCCCCCTGTTGCCTTGATAAATGAATGTAAAGCCCATTTGCAGGGCCATTTAAGGAGAGGGAAAAAAAACATTCAGAGGCACAGATTTCCCCTCCTCTCTCTTGCTGCTCAACCAACATTATTGAAATACTCTTAATCACTGGTCAGCAAAACCCTTCTCTTATTTTGACATTTCAAGTTTAACATCATTATTATTGAACAAATGAATGCTGTGTCACAAGATAATAGTAGGGTTATGACAACTGACTGGTTAAATTTGGACAGGAGCTTCTCATTTTTACATTCCAGCAGAAACACTGTTTTAAAGAGGGAAGCTGTTTGTTCTCGTACAGTCTGTCTTCTACGCAGGTGCATGTCTTAGGTGGTCTCCATAAAATTCATACTAGGGCTGTCAATCGATTAAAATATTTAATCATCATTAATTGCATTATTGTCCATGATTAATCGTGATTAATCACACATTGTTTTATCTGTTCAAAATGTACCGTGAAGGGAGATTTGTCAAGTATTTAATACTCTTATCAACATGGGAGTGGGCAAATATGATTGCTTTATGCAAATACATGTATATATTTATTATTGGAAATCAATTAACAACACAAAACAATGACAAATATTGTCCAGAAATGAACGTTAATGCGTTATTATCGCGTTAACGTTGACAGCCCTAATTCTAACACAACAGCGACAACCTTACGAACACTTAGCAGAAGCAACGCTGCTCAACCATGAATTTGGCTTGTTCAAATCCCAACTGTTGCAACTGCTTTGAATCTCCATGCCAGCGGCTCTTCCTATATGACGCAGTTGGCACCTCACTGACAATGGATACGATGATAAAGCAAGTTGTCATTGCATGGTTTGGCTGGTGAAAAGCTTATTTGGGCAAGAGATACACTTCTGCAGCCAAACAACCATTGAATGTTGGAAGGGTCTGTCATTCAGCCTTCTGTGCTATTAACCCCCACTCAAAAGAGATTAACACACAGAATCAGAGCGAGCCTCAGCTGCCAAGTGCACCACTTCGAAATATGCACACACATGCACATCCATATGCAAACAAGGCCACATTTGCATTCATGCATTTAAAAAAAAAATGTTTAGGGTGGACACACATGAAGCATGTTTCTATTACTCCCTCTTTCAAATTTACCTCCTCAAAAAAAAAATTAACCGTTAACTGTTTCATTATTGGCTACCGATCAATACGAGCCATTGCTGTATGTGCCGTTCCTTGCTCTAAAGTCTTTTACTTTGTCTATTCATTATTGTATATATATATATATATGGGATAAAAATGTCTACTGCCAGTAAAACAATAAATAACCCTTTATCGTTTGTTTAATATCACCATCCCCTGGCATTTATCTACTGCCTGTTTGGGAAAGCAAATACATGATCAATAATAGTTCCAAAAGGTTGATTCACATTTATAGATGAAGAGTTAGATGAGAGATGAGTTGGATGAAAAATAAACATTGTTGCATCACATTTGAAAATAGGCCTATTTTATTCATGGAATTTCAAACATTATTAATGTAAACATAAACTATAAGAAACCATTACTGGCTAGTATTTAGTTGCTGCCTCC
Source organism: Sebastes fasciatus (assembly GCF_043250625.1). Classification (NCBI taxonomy): domain Eukaryota; kingdom Metazoa; phylum Chordata; class Actinopteri; order Perciformes; family Sebastidae; genus Sebastes; species Sebastes fasciatus. Next base: position 13,249,371 of record NC_133800.1, on the reverse strand, counting down.
TTTGAGCCTTTGTATTTAAACACTTGACAGTCAATTTGGGAGTCAGAGTTATGTGTCAAGCTTCCCTTTTGTTCACAGGTGGATCATGTATTCTCTGTTTAATACACATGTTCTTATTGGGAAATTCATTATTGTGAATTTATTGACAAGAAAATTGAGACCTGTGCGGAGATAGAAACTGCTCTATGTTACACAGCAATTACACATTGCCCACCGTGGTTTACAATACCAGATTGTGACTTTTATAGCTCCATTTATTTTAAAGTGTGCAGCCGTGGCTTGAAAACCTTTAGTCCACTGCAATTAGGACTGCGACTCTGATAGCCAGTGGCTCCTGTGATGATAATCAAACCAAGCCCACTTTGATTGAGCCTGACAGATTGTCCACCAGTGAGCCATTCAATATCAGCCTTACTGGATTTGTAGGCTTAGTGCAATTGCAGAGGTGGGTCACAGATAAACGAAAACCAGTTACGTGTGCACTGTGTGGAAAGTGCAGTAGTGTAGTTCAAACAGTTGGTTTGTTGCTGAAAGGAACCCGAGGTCCCTGAAATATAAACCAGATTAGTTTAAACACATGGCTGGATGCAATTGAATGTGTCATACTGTTTTACGTTTAGATGATAACTGTTCACAGAGGATTCTGCCATTTTAAATATTGATAGACAGTATTTGTGCTAATGCTTTAATCCTCCTCTAAAGTTGTGGGTCAGTGTGATTGATTTCAGTTCTCGAGTTGCGGAAGACATACCCATTTTCTAATATATGCTATGAAGTTACATAATTTAGGGCCAATTCTAGGGCTGCACAATTAATTGAAATTTTATTGAAATTGCAACATGGCCTACTGCAATTTTTTAATCGCAGGATGAGGAGGAAATCGTTATTAAAGGTGAAATGTGTGTCAAAATACCATTTTAAATTAGATATTGTCATACTGTAGAGATGTCCTGGCCCACACATCATATTTTACAGACTTAAGAAAACATCTTTGTTTATCTTGAGGTCAGAAAATAGCCATGCCAGTTTTTCCTCGCCAAAATTTAGCGTAACTTTGGAGCGTTATTTAGCCTCCTTCCCGACAAGCTAGTATGACATGACAATGTATTCCTTAGGTTTTCTAGCTTCAATTGATACCAGGATCATCACTCTAGCTTTAAAACTGAGCCCACTACAACCTCTTAGAGATCAATTGCGTTAATACGTTAAAGAAATTAGTGGCGTTAAAACAACTTTGTGTTAACGCGTTATTAGCGCACTAACTTTGACAGGCCTAATATCGTAAATCATATTGCAATTGCAATATCAGTCAAAATAATCACAAATTAGATATTTTTTTCAAAAGTTTGGACACAATGATCCATTGTGAAATATCGGTGGAGCCGAGATGATGTAGTTATGGGTAATTTATTTAATATGCTTGAATTGACTGCTCTTATATTAATGCTTCTGAGTGTGTTATCAAGTTCATTGGCTTTACATCAGGTCTAAATACATTATTGGTTAGTTATTAGTGAGTCCATGCAGATTAAAATAAATATGATAAAAAAAATAATATTCACATAATGGAAGTAATGTTTAAAGAACATAATGATAGAGTTAGACATAATTGGTATACTAGGCTCAGAAATAAAAACACTGACTTTGATGCGAAAGAGATTAACACTGGTGTATTATTTCTCTTACATATATTTGCAGCTCCTTGAGAATTCAACATCAGTATGTGAGGGAAGGAGAGAACTGTATGTGTTGGATAAACGGTTGCATCCCTGGTCATTTCATCTCGACACTGCATTGATCCGGTTCAACTTAACTGTACACCTGAGGCACCAGCAGACTGAAATGATCAATACTGAGTCCTTCTGATCTAACATTACACATGATACTCTGCTCTTTCTCCCTTTTTTTTCTCCCTCTGTGTGCAAACGTACTGTTGTGTGTGATGGGCAGTCAGTCTCTGGCTTATAGATACATAGTGTAGATTCCGCTGGTCACTGAGGCACTGCTGCTCTGAGTCCACATCCAATTTTGTAGCACAGCAGTGCTCTGCATGATGCATGCTATTCATATCACTATGAACCAGGCATCAAACACGGTATTTAAATCTCTTCAAAGTAGTACAAGAGGCAAACATATTTTAGTTGTTTTCATGGTTCTTTTGAGGGAGCTCCCAGTCAAACATCTATGGCTCATTTTGAGGAAAAAAAAAAAGTTGATTTGCTTACTCAGCTCAAACGAATGCGAGCATGTATATCTTTGTGTGTCTTTGGGTTTTTTTCTGTCTTTTGGCTGCGAGCTGGAATGGACTGGGTTTGTTTCTGTCTGGACTGATAAGAGGAAGCCGCTTACATCCCTCTGTTATCACTCTGCTCAGGGCTAATATCCCTTTTATTTTTTTCTCTTTTTCACTCATTGTCACCCTTTGTTGTTAGTGGACTGGGAAGAGGTTTGGCAACTTATCAACTGTCCCTCTCTTTCTTGTCCTTCATCTTCTTCTTTTCTTTCTTCCTTTTTCTTTTTCTCACTCCGCCGCTCTCTCAATACCAAAGTACTGCAAGTCACCAACACATCACTTTGAGTGGCAACTGACAGTAAACTCATCAAGAGATCATGTTTACCCAGAAACCAGAGCAGTTTATAATTAAAACATTTAAAGTCCATCAACTCTTCACATTTTTTTTAGTTTTGTGTATGCATGTTTGTGTGTGTTTTCGCCACAGGCTATTTGAAAAAAGAAAATGCTGCCAAAGTAGACACACACACACACACCCACACACACACACAGACAAACACACACTTGAAGTGGTTTTAGCCCTTTGATGGGGGTAGAAGGTGGGATGGGATCAACACACCAGATTTAACTTTTTTTTTTAGTTTTCATCTTATTTCCTGTTTTGCTCCCCTTCTTGATGACTTTTTGTTGGCTTAGATTGCCTTTCCTGATGTATTTGCTGCAGAGAGAAATTGATTTCTGTTGCAAAGTGTGATGTGCTGTGGCTGTCTGCCTGTCATATAAGAGATGCAAATTTAAGGCTGCAATCCCACGTAAACAGGAAGAAAAAGAAATACACGGCACACAAGTGTGGACATGCATCAATCCACGCACCAGCCAAGAGAACACACACAGAGTACATCACAAGGATAACACACACATATACCGGTATGCATGCACACTCTAACCAGTAGGCATTTCTGGTTGCTTTCATATATGTGAACATCTAATTTTCTACATCAGAGGTAGCCAACACAGTGCCCGCAAGTGCCTGGTCACCCACTGGGATCCAATGAGTCACCTGTAGGGCACGTTGTAAAAATAGCATGTATCACCGGTAGAGTTCGGTCAAAATGTTTTTTCCTGATGCCAGCGTATTATTTGAATAGCGCCGCATGTTTACACTATGCTACAAATGCCAGCAGCGTGGCGAGGCGCTGTTTAATCTGCGCTGAGCGTTGCATGTTTGGCCGAGAGTTACACATTTTTTTCAAACTTGGGTAAAATGCTGCGTTCGTCACTGTTACCCAACTGTCCATTTGCAGTGAACTCGCAGAGATGCTTCCTCGCCCACAAAATCTCATGATCCCATGGTCCGTCCTCAGCTTTGCCTTCATCCAGAGCACGTGCTTTACATTGTGCCGACATTTTAACTACAGCGAATATTCCGTATCATAGCAAACGCAAACAAAGCTCTCAGCTGCAAAAAACACTGCGTCTCCAAAACGCTCTCTCAGCTGGGCGTTTCCAGAAGAGCTCCTGCCGTTTTCAGCTGGGAAAAATACTTTGGTGGACACACAGCTTGTACAAAAATGTGACAAATGTGTTATTGTATGACTTTCAGATTAATTGTTGAGATTAAAGCAGCAGTCGGTTGAATTGGAGCAAATATGATTAAAAACAAGTTATTTTTGTATAACGGAAACTACATCATGACAGTAGCGCATGAGACAGGTAATCTGAAAAACATCATGTGCCTCTGTGTCCTCCGGTGCTCCTAACGGCATCTGCAAAATTTCACAGACCGGAGGAAAACAACCAGTCAGAGCTGATCTATGAGCAGCTGGCAATTACTGGCAATGTTTTTTTCTATTTGTGTGTCGAGGTATAAGTGCCCAACACAAATTATACCACGAGGACCAGCTCCTTCGAACAGTGCGCTTACGAACATGCCCTCACTCACTCACTCACTCACTCACTCACTCACTCACTCACTCACTCACTCACTCACTCACTCACTCACTCACTCACTGTGGTTAAAATCACACATACAGTAGGCCCAATGCTTAACATGGTCATGATGCATTTGAATGCAACCGTTTAAGTAATGAACAATAAATGGCAGTTTTTGTTTTGAATGTGTGCTTCTTGTTGAAATGTTTTTACTGTTCAGGTTTTCATTTACATGCTCAACATCCCGTCTCTTGCATCGTTGACATTCAGTTTCCATAACAATCTCTACCTGTATGTGATAGGGCCTATATTTAACACAATCACTCACAAATTAATTTCATGGACGCTTCTTTCGGAGATTGACAATTACGAGAAAAAAAATTGGTTGTGAGATTGTAAATGAGGAAACCAGTAGACTGGGATATTTCTTCAATTTATTGCTAAATCATTTTTAAAATAAATGTACTGATGACTTCAGTGAGCGTGAGAAATAGCTAAAAAAATAAGGGCAGGAGAGACTAGGACGCAGGGCAGATAAATAAGGATTTTTTTTCCCTTGATGTCACTCTGACCTCATATCAACCAGCTCAAAATGCAGCCAGCATCTTTAAACCCATATTACAGTACATTAACACACATGCATGCATTATGATTATGCACATACACTCAATATCCCTTTTTTCCCCCCCAATGGCTGATTGCATACTGCAGTCTTACATTATTTACACTCTAAGCACGCACACATTATGATTATCATTATGTGAGCTGTAATTATATATCTTCACCTCACAGACCTATAATATGCCTACCTACGCCTAAAGAATATAAACAAGCACACGGTAACTCGTGCAGACAACATCATGTCATATGAGTTCTCGTTTACCTTCACATCCACTTTCGAAGCAGCTTTGAGCCATCCCTTGTGATTCGTGCTGCATGTGAATCACTTGGAACCCATTGATCCATGCCTTTCATCCTCAACATACTGTATATGCTGGATACAAAAGCCACAGTCGATGACGAGACAAGGGGTTCAAATAATGTTAATCTGATTGACAACTTGAAAGGGTGCTGTGATTTAGTGAATACGTAAGCACTCCTGGACATTCACATCAAGGTGCATGCCTGATTTTTTCTTTCTTATATCAAAGCAATATCCCTTTCAAAGAATGTGTCTTCCTGGATAAACATATTTTCACCATGGCTATGTGCTGTGTAAGTGGCTGAATGATTGAATTATAGAAATCTCTCATACTTTTGTTCTTGATGGTTAAATTGCCTATTTGTCCCAATCCCCCTTTTTTTTCAATACTTGGGACAGTAAAAGAAGAAAGGCAATGACTTACTCTCTGCATCATCTTTTCCCTGAAGGGGCACTCACTACAGAGAGGCAAGGAGAAAGTAACTGCAAGGAAAGGGAAGCATATTCCCAGCACACTTTTTTTTCCTTTTTAAACCTATGATATGAAGTACACTCAGTAAAAGCAGGGACATGTTTTAGAGATCTGACAGTAGGGACAGAAGAATGCTTCAGTGAATCAGAGGAGTGCAAGATTATGTTGATATCTTGCACTCTTTTTTTTGTGAGCGCTCACCCTTGTGTCTGGGAAGCTCTTTAAATTTGGTAAGTGATGAGGCTCAGAGGGGCTAAAGAGGCAGACCTGTCAATGAAAGGCAACCAGCAACTCTATTAAATGTATCCAGGCTGGGAAAATGACTGAGCTGTGCTTGCTTGTATCGTATCTGCTACTGTCGATGTGCCCTTAAGCAAGACACTTCAGTGCCAGTCCCTATGTGCACCAGCTGTTAAGTGAGAAACAGTAGGATAATTGTACTGACTGTGTGTGCAGCACTGTAAAAGAGTGTGAAACAGTGAACTGTTGAAAAAAAAGCACACATGATCAATCATTTTTACAACCTCGAAAAATGACATAGGACAGAAGGTGTCGTACGCTGTACAGATTGTAAAGCCCCCTGTAGCAAATTTGTGATTTGTGATATTGGGCTATATAAATACAATTGACTTGACATGACTATTTTTGAACTAAAATTGTATCACTTTCCATTTTGTTATTGGACACTAGCCACGACAACATCAGACTGATTCATTTATGTTAATCACCTATTTAGTCTGAACACATTTCACACAATACCTTAGAGAAAATCTTTACCATGCAGCAAGAAGTAAGTGGTCAATAATGAGTTGAATAACATCAACATGTTGAGGCCATTTGGGCTCAAGATGCCATCTGGCTCTATTTGCATTCATATTATGAAGGACTGTACCCTCTGTAGGATAGTAGTCTCAGTCAACTTAATTACAGAAGTTAAACTTTTCTGCCTATTGCTTTGTTTTGTAACCTCTATTTTTTGACCATTTACTGAAGTGTTGCTGCATTTTGTGGTATTGTATTTTTATGTGCACATGTGAGGCATCCTGTAACTGGCTGTGAAAGGTACCATAGAAATAAATAAGTCTTTATTTACTTGCAGGGGTGTAAGAAAATATAAAAAAATATTGAGTATTGTGATATTTTTAGGGCTGTCAAAGTTAATGCGTTAACGCAAATTTGTTCTTAATGCAATCGATCTTCCAGAGGTTGCAGCAGACTCAGTTTTAAAGCTAGAGTGAAGGTACTGGCATCATATGAACTACAAAACCTCAGGAATCCATTGGTACCATGTCATACTAGCTCGACGCGAAGGAAGTTAAATAACACTCCAAACTTACGCACATCTTGATCTGTATTTGCATTCACTTGTGTGCCTGTGTGTGTGTGAATGTGGGGTTTTCTGTTTTTCCAACATGTTTTGAACGTAGTCATTGTTTGGCTTATCTTGTTCAGTATATAAAGATATGTATTGATTGATTTGTTGTTTTTGTGCGTGTAATACTAAATAAGACAAATCTAACATTACTCTCTTTTTCTGTCCCTCCCCTCCCCTCCCCTCTCTCTCCCTCCCAAATCTTTTTTGTCTCATTGCTTCCTGTTTTCTCTCCAACAAGGTAAGAGCCAAGTGTCCAAATGTCTCCTACACCAGTTAGTACAGTGTCAACACATTGTCAGCACCTTGTCACGTTCTAATATGACCTTGGCATTTCCTTGCCATCCCCACACAAAAGCAAAGTTACCTTTAACAGCGGGATTCTTTCACTGACTGCACAAAGAAATCAAAGCACTCTTGTCCTCAATATATGGGGCTTCATAGCCTCTATTATAGGTCATCACTATGCCGTTACTGCTTTTGTGGTGATTTCTTCATTCCCTTGCAGGGAAGACATCTTGTGCCATGTGGCAACCATTTTAAATTTGCTGATACCATGTCTCTGGACAGGTTGCAAATGTGCTGCATACGTAATTAGAAGTCTGATCTTTTTATTTTGTATTTTTAAAGAGAGTCAATGGACCGATTTGAGGTGAGAATTTCCCTCCCAGTAAAGGCAGTCTCTTTCTGTAAAGGTGATATTGCTGAAGCTGATATGTACTGTGAAGTATTTATCAGCTTCTCAGGAACATGATATAGAATAACTTCAGTATAGGTCAACTCACGCAACACGTTAGACTATGTTGCATTTCTTTAGAGCTTATTAAAAATACTTTCTTGTAAGTTGCAGGTATTTTATTATTAACTCACAATACAACTTCAGAAGCACTTAAGTTTCTCTTAGACTGCTGCCTATGAACCAGACATGAACAGAAATGCAGTGTTCTTTAACTTTTCCTGTATCGTGTCATTATAGTTTTACAAAGGTTGTGTTTTGTCTACACAACCTACACCCATTATGTCAGAGCAACCAACAACAGGATGTTAGTACACTGAAGTGTGAATGCCATCCTTATTTTTCCCTCCAGTCAGAAGACTGTTGCATTTAACCACTGAGGCAGTGAGCATCACTAAACTCTATTAAAACAGCATTTTCACACATATTACTCACATGCCCTCAAAAAATGTGAACAGTGTGACGAGGATGCTGCGATGAGCCAACTTTCATTCTGGGAATCTGGGTGGGGAAACATTTCTGCTCTGACCTGTGTGAGTTGGAAGCTATATTGTAAATCTGTTGAACCTCTGACAACACGCATGATTACAGCTAGGTATGGTCAGTTGTTGTAATTGTGACCCCACCCAGCTGCTCACCGCTACACAGGGTGTGGAAAAAGCATATGAGTACTAGTTGGCAAGGCAGATTATTTCTCTGGGTGCAGTTATTCTTTGATGTAGTCCATAATTAAATTAGCCTTAAGGTTGAAAAAGCATGTAAGCACCGGGTATCCCCATAATCAGCTCTTTTGGCTGAAGCTAAAATCCAGTGCTTTGATTTTCTTTTTTCATAATTTATGATAAGGACAAAAATGTAACACCCTTCTTTTTCTTTAGTTAACGTCCTGTCAAATGATCGTATCATACACACACACACACACACACACACACACACTCTCATAGATCTTTCCATCCCAATAGGTCATTCACCTGCTGTGCTACATCTGATATTCTGGCACTTTCTCTTTTCCTCTGATTAGCTTGGAAGGAAGTGGCTGAAGGCCAGCGCCAATGTAGAGTGTGTGTTTGTGTGTGTGCGTCTGTGTGTGTGTGTGTGTGTGTGTGTGTGTGTTTGCATATGCTACTAAGAACTATCCCCTCTGCTGTGTTCTTGCTTCCTGCTGTGAGGGATTTTGGGATGTGCACATGAAAGGGATTTGCAAAGGTTCCAAAAGACAACACTATTAACACACGGACACACACACACACAGAGACACAACGACACAAACACACACTTCCCTTTCTCGTGATTTGAGACCTGCTCTGATTACCTAAGATAATCAGCTGCCATAATTATCCCTGATAAACACACTGAATGAAGCACTGCACAGTAGGGATGTGGTGGTGGGAGGGGGGGGGGATTTTCCCACCGGTTTATTAACTTGTGACAACACCAGTGTTACCATGACGCTCAGTAGATGTAGAGTGTTTGCTTTGATCTTTAACTTCGGATGGCTGTGTGTCTGGCCGCTCCGGTCCAGCTTTCGCTGCGGGGTGGCAGGTTTCCACCTGGCACCGTTGCACCGTGTAACACCAGCTACCGTGACATTACTACTTACTTACTAGTGTTGACATGATCAGTTCAAAGTGTGCAGACCACTGGCATTTTTTTGTTAAGTGAATATTGCATTTTTTCTGTCATTGCCACATTATAAACAAGAAAAAAAGTTATTTGAGAACCTGTGACTTTAACAGTGCCTTTGCTTGATGAGACGAGTCCAGACAGTGACCTTTAGTCAATTAACTCACAAACAATCTCATTAGGTCTTCAGTTAATCTTCACTGACACATTGTGGCTTTCAGCTTGGGAGCAGTCAACAAAATTAGAGACAAAATGTGCACTTCTTTAAACTTGAACAATACACTGTAAAAAACAATTGATACAAGTGTATTACTATATGAAGTGACTAGTTTCATCACATGTACAACATGTTGCATGTTCACACACAAATACGGGCAAAAGTTTAGATTTAATGAGGTACGATACACTCATTGTAACGCACCTATTTAATAATTTTCACTCATGGATGCATGTTGCAGCTGAGTGGAGGTTTCTTTACATCTTCGTAGAGTCAGGGATTTAAAAATCCTGATTTATTCTAAAATGAAGAACATAAAGCCTAAATCTACTGGCTACAATATACTGACAAAGCTGTTTTCTGGCAATGTTAGACAGACTGCACAAAGCAGATTAGGCTGCTGTAAATGAATAACCCCAAAAAACATTAGGATGAGTTTAACAAGAGAATGCTCCACTCAAAGCAGATTAAAGCTATTGATGTTTTTCCCCAATTAGAACCTAAGGCAAATATTTTACTCACACTCTTATATATATCACTCTCAAGCTTGTAGTTACAAGCAGGAATTATTGTGATTTCAACTTTTTATGTTTGTGCCTTTGACATGTATAAGTCTGCTGCTGAATCACTTTTAAAGCAAGAAATGAACAATTCCACTTTATACTCTACATGATATTCATGTTTGCCTCTGGTACGTCTTCCATATTTAGTACTTTTAACATCACCGCTCATGAATGCTATGATTTTTGTCAGTGGACTCTCAAATCCCTCATGTCAGACCTTACATCTAGCTGATTGTAATTGCATTACCACACAGACACACTCTTGAACATCTTCATAAAAGACAAACTAAATATTTGCTCTGCTGGATTATTTTTATCAAACAATTTGCCAGACTCTGTAAACTGAAATCAAGTGAAACCAATGGCTGCCTGCAACGTAGGAAATTAGTATAAAATGTATGGTATCCTTTGAAGCAGCAATAATTGTAAATACAGTATAAACACTTTGTTGATTGGCTAGACCACACAAAATGCTGTTTTAGATATTTTTTTGTAGGAAAACAAGATATTTTTGTTGATGTAGCCGTTTGTCTGCTCTCATCACAAACAACACACACACACACACACAAACACACAGCTGTCTGTCTCATCACTCCAGTGACTCTCTCTGACATCACCAGCTATGTCAAGCCAGCAGTTTTGATTCCTCCATGGTCTCACTCTCATCCTCTCTCTGTATCACTGGTATTTATTTTTTGCTCAACTCCCTCTCCTCTCTACCTTTTTCATTTCCTATTTCCCTCTTCCCCTCTCTTTGTCTTTATCTGTTGCTTATATCTTTAATCTCTCGTCTCTATTGCTCACACTTTATCTCTGTGTTTTTCTCTTTGTTCTTGAGGTCATGGGTGAGTGTGTGTGCTGTTTGAAGTGAGAATAGGAGAACAATGTGTCTGAAAGCTTGGGTCAGGTGACTGGGGAGGAAGGGATTCCCTGTCTGTTACTGCTTTCCTTTATACAGTAAATAGCACCACAATGGTAGCTTTTGCTTCATGGTCGTCCAGGCCAAAATCCCCAACACTGTCTTATATTCACATTCTTTGACCATATCTAAAGTATAATTATAACATTATTTCTGTTGATAATTAATCAAAACATATTATATTATCAATTTTATTAGCTAATCTAGTTAACCCCCTGAGACCCAGATCCCGGCCGACTTTGTAGCAGGTTCAGTTTTAGAGCTAGAGTGACGCTACATATATCACATGAAACTAGAAAACCTAAGGAATGTCATTTTAGCTTGTCGGGAAGGAGGATCACTTACGCTCCAAAGTTAGGCTAAATTTTGTCGAGAAAATTTGACATGGCCATTTTCACAGAGGTCCCTTGACCTCTAACCTCAAGATATGTGAATGAAAATGGGTTCTATGGGTACCCACGAGTCTCCCCTTTACAGACATGCCCACTTTATGATATTCCCATGCAGTTTGGGGCAAAAACCATGCCGTTTTTTTGAATGTAGTATAAATGTGTTATTTTGGCCTGTTCTAAAAATGGTGTATTTGAATATTTCTTGTTTTGGAATTGCATAAATTGGATATGATTGTAAAGCTGAGACTCTTGTGGATCCATGGGGAACCTAATTGTGTTCAAGTGTGATGATGTTAGTCCCCATAGTAGCCATTTTATACGGTGAGACAATTTTTTGAGACTTGACGTCACTGTATAAAATTACCTGTTGTGATCTCTTGGATAATCACAGCCTCGTGAAACTTTACTACCACAAACTAAAGTCCTAGAGCATTCAGGGGATGTATCGTAGCTATATTGACAATAAGGGGATTTTTGAGCAATTTCCAGAACAGAAGTGCTCGCCATCCAGTCAACGAAAAATCGGTTTCTTGCAAAAATCTCCAAATGTCAAGAGTTTTTAATACCAAATCACAGCGTGGCTTTTTCTATGGTGTTCCCTGTGGTCTCTGTGTCTTAATGTGGTATTTTGGAGGGATTATTGATCATTTTTATCAATTCTTGAGTGGTAAAAAATTTATAAATTTAGCACCAAATCTGTTTAACAAATGGTATCAACTCCAAAATTGCTGCAACAACTTATGAGACATAACTGAGGATGGGAATGGTCATCATATATTTCTATCATAATGTTCCAAACCCTTATACACTTTTACAATATATTTTGATTAATTAATGTTTATTACAGATTTATGACCAAAACAACTTGGCAAAGTGCTGAGCTTCAAATTAATCGTCATGTTCCCGGCTTTCAGATGATGTACACCACTTCTATATGACATCTACTGTTGACCTGCTATCTCCCCCTAAAGACTCCATGTACCCCCCTAAAAAAGAGAAAAACAGGTCTATTGTGGGTCTCAGAGGGTTAAGAGCTTTATTCACACTTTTTTTCATGTCCCTCTTCAGCTTCTGTTAAGTAGCTCTGCCTCCGTGTGATTTTCACCACTCAACTCTAATCAAAGTGTGGAGACATTAGACACCTGCTGTGTAAATCAGTGACAGCTACTGAATCCATCCAGAAATTAAAACTGCTGAATCTGTGATGCCGTTCCCCCTGACTGTTCTTGATTTCTAGGCCTTTATTAAATATATTTATAGTTATAGCAGGGATCCAAAAATGTCTCATATAAGCGTTTTCTTAGCTACTGTCCCGATTGTTATGGTTATGTTTAGGCAACTAAAACACTATCTATAGTTAGGAAAGCATCAAGCCATGGTTGAAGTTGATTTGTTGGTGGGAGATGAGACATGAACCCACAGTCTCTAGTGTCAAAATCACATACTTTGTATGTTCAATTGTCCACGTACACCTTCTGCCAACAACTTTGAAGCTGAACATAATGATGGCTTCCTGAGCAAATGACCCATGCTGCTGTTTTTCCTTTGAGGGAGCAGCCTGTGGTCAGAAGATGGCTTGAGATGATCTAGATCAAAACACTAAACTATTGAAAATTAGACATATTTCAAAAAAGGCTGGGAGATAATAAGTGTTTCTTCCCCACAGTTCCACAACTTCTTCTTTCTGCCTCCTCTTTTAGCACCCCCTCCTCCACGCATTAACACCTCAACAGCTTTAGGCAAGCGCTACCTCAGTCATTTGTCAACTTGTAAATTTTGTTCATTTAGAAGCTGTTATTTCGACTAACACACTTGGGTGGGTGGTCTTGATTGTTAGTTTTGAGTTCCACTTTTGTTTTGAAAAGAGGGGGTGAAAAAAAATGGTGAAATCATTGCTGGAAGCGGCTAATCACTGTTAGAAGTCTAACTGTTTATCACTGCATGTGACTAGGACCCCCTGCTACTAGTGTGGGCTGAAGTCTGACTCACACACACTATCCCACACATGCAAACATGGTACGAGAAGGATGTGTGAGTGTGCTTGTGCAACTTTTATTACATGAGCACTTGGTAGAACAAAGCCAGGGCTGTACTGTCCTGGAGACTGTCCCCATGAGAACAACGGCACTATTGGTAATTTGTTCAAACGGTTGTTAACACTTTTTAAAATATATTTCCCTCACAACAACGTAACAACCTATTTAGTCGTTTAGGTATGAGGACTTGTTGTCCCTCAAATGCCTACCCTGTCTCTCTCTCTCTCTCTCTCTCTCTCTCTCTCTCTCTCTCTCTCTCGTCCCTTTCGCACATGCAACATATCCCTGAAATCTTCAGGAACATTACCTGCATGGGGTCATGTATGAATGGGAGCAGAGATTTATATTTAGGGAAATCTGCACCGCCAATTTCCCACCTCAGGATCTAGTAATATCTCAGAGAAATGCTGGTATGGCTGTGTTGTGAATGATAGCAGTAACGTTGGAAGGACAAGCACGTAAAGAGTTACGTCCATCTGAAAAAAGATACTTTCACGTGAAGCGAGCAAACCAGTCTCATGACTCTACTGATGAAGTATTTGTGACTTGTTTATGGTTTAGCCAATGCTTTCGCGGGTGATTTGACTTGTCCCGGAAACTTGTTAAATATTAGATTAATTACAAGAACATTGTCATCGGACTAAAACAGCTCCTTGCCAACCACATTCCTGGCCCATTCCTGACCCATCTCCCACCCCTCCGTCCCACCTTTAGCGCCCTTTCTCGCTCTCAATACTTCGTGTTGTTCTGAGTGTCTAAAAATGACGTGGGTAGGTTTACATTGGAGTTAGTTGAAAGCCTGGTGCGTCTCATACAGACGCTAAAGTGTCTCTTGTGCGTTGGTTTCAAGACGCCAAGGGTCACTGCCTAAGCGTTGCTATTTGGTCTCCTGGGAGTGAGACCAGGCTGTTCCTGGAAATAATAACAGAGATATCCTCTCTGCTGCGTACACGTACATCTGGCCTTGTCCCATCTTCCTCTTCCTCTGTTGAGTTTTATGGCAGTTGGCATCCATAAGTGTTGCATTAACACCATCTGCTAGACTGTCCCTTGCCCCATCTATTCCGGCATAGAAATGGCATGTGCGAAAAGGCGTAAGACAGAAACGGTGCTGAATGTATTGCATGTGTGAATAGTGAAAAGCACTCCACATTGTTCAAGCCTTCTTGTATAATGGTGTGTCACATTAAAATGTTTCAGGTTACTCATGATGTTTCTGATGACTGCAGTCCTCCTTGTTCCCATCACCTGTGTAAATGTTCTATAACTGGTAATGTCGAGGGTTGGATTACGTGGATGCTTACTTGTCATCAGAGAGGCTTATTTTTAGCCAGCAGAAATGGATGAATCATAAGCCCTTTTTATGAGGCTATCATGAAGGGAAAGCACTAAACAGGGGCTGGTTTTAACTTCATATAATGATACGGCAGTAGATGGAAGCCTTTTAAAATGAATTTGGGATGCCTTTGATCCTCTTTTTATCCATGCATGAAACTGACATCTGAGCACTTTGTGCATAGTGCGGGGAAAATGTATGGAAAATGTGGAAATGCACGACACCGAGAGACAGATGGAAAACAAAGAAACACAGAACACTGTCACTTACAGGATGAACAGATTCATTTTCTTCCTTTTTTTACATGTGTCATTTTGTATTCTCACATGAATACAGATGGGTGCTTATTTGAAAAGAGAAAAAGAAGTTGTGGTATATCCAACCTATTTAAGACCAAACTCTCTCAGCTTGTGATCTAAACAGGAAGTATTTTTCCATGTCCAGTGACATGTGTACATGACCCACCTCAAGGGTGCCATCAATCTCTAAAGTGTAATGTGGGCTGCTCCATTCTTTGACCAGAAAACCTGAACGTTTGCAAGTCATACCCACCAGAGTATGCTGGTTGATGTGCCAAGACCCCCAACAGCCACAGTAAGACACAATATTGTATACAAGCAGGGTACATTGGAAATTGGATACATTGGATACATTGGATACAGCAGTCTGGACTCTGGTCTAAACATCCATGGCACTGACAATTTATCTTAATTTCAGTACTCAAAAATCTATGGGAATATGGCTTTTTATTAACAACAAGATATTTAACTGATTAAAAAAGCTATAATCTTAAATTGTTGTCACAGCAAGGCTATAATAGTCAGCAGCCATTGGACAAACCACATCACATCAACCTGAGCCCCTATAGAAGCACAATAAATGGTTTTATGCGATTCATTCCCTAGGCAACTCTTTCAGTCTCTTTCTTTCAGTTTTATTGGACCAGGCTGTTTACATTAGAGACTGACATTTACAATATTCCTTGGAAAAAGTATTACCATGTATAGACTAGCTGTTGTATGTAAATGTTTGGCACTCATTACAAATACAGCATTTCAGCCCAACTCTTCTATTTGACTAATTACACCTTGCTTTTAGTAAAACAAAGTAATGGAATTATATTGGGGAAACTGTCCAACCCGTTTGGCTCCAGTTTTTACTGTCAGTAAACACACCAGTTTATATGAAGCACTGCACGACTTACATCCCATGCCTGCCTTTCTGGCTTGATTTAGGGACATTGTGGGTCATCAGCTCTGGCTTAAATGAGCTCTACACAGGTCAGCCTGTGGTGGGAGAAAATACATTTTAAGAAAAATAACGGACCATGTACAATCTAATATTTCATAGTATCTTGGCCCCATAATGAAGATAGTTGTGAGCAAGGCAAGTTTGACAGTGTGTGCATGGTAATGACCACATTCACTTGACAAACTTTGGCCAGGGGATGTGCAAGAAATAACTGCTGAAGCTTTTGGTAAGCAGAAAAGTTTTTTGGAGGAAACCCAGGTCACATAAGAAAGTTGTTTTTGGGTTTGCGTTTTTAGCAGAAAAGCGCTGAATGAGCATGTAGTCGCAAAGGCTACAGTGTGGTGTGACACTTACAGTACACATGGGCACATGAACTCACACACTTTTAGCTGACCGCTATACTGTGTACGGTTGAGCCAGGCGAACAAGGGAAAAGAAACGAGAGACACAAGCCCCCAACAGCAGGTGCTGAATATTGTAGTAGAGGAAGGCATACACACACACACACACAGACACACACACACACGCATACACACACACACACACACACACACACACACACACACACACACACACACACACACCTGCCTACACCTGGTTTTTGGGGTCTAGGGGGCATGAAGCTGGCATAAGGCCCGCTGTGCATGTCAGAACCAATCAGAGCATTCAGCTGACGGCTGGCATTTACAGCTGATTTGTCAGGATCGGCGGGCCCATGGGGTTCGGCCAATAATAAACCTCCACCTGTGGTGATGGATCACCTGTGACACAGCTGGCCACACGAGGAGAGACATGGCCACTGGCATGCTTTGAGACAAGACAGGACCAGACACAGGAAGGAAGGGAGGGAGAGAGAAAAGAAAGGAGAGTGTGCACTGATGGGAGTTTTCCCTCCTGTTTTGTACCGCACACAGTTCTAAAACAGTGGCTGGAAACCCCAACTGCCCAAGTCTGGGAAATATTTGGATTTACACCAAACGGAGCGATTCAGATTTGGAATAAAATACAAAGATGTGTCCACTTGTATATTTTTTAATGCACAGTTTAGTTTAATCAACTTGCAAACTATTTTGCTGTTGACCCAGCCAAGAACTCTAGAAATGTAGGATCAATAAGTGTTGGAAAGTAATTAAAGTGTCTCAATTTAAATTCAATTGTTACTGTAACCATAATGGATGTGCTCACAAGAAGTGGAGCTGCATGTAAATGGAGGATTTTGACAGCGTTGGTGATTAGTTGCTGCCATTTAAGCATAATTATTGGAACTGTGAGCTAAAATTAGTTATCATACATTAAGTGTTTACCCACCTGTCATTAAATACAGAACCAACAGTAGAAGTGTACACAAAGGAGAAGCTTTTCACTGTGGATGTGCTTTTTAACGTACGTGAACACAATAATGATTAGCTCATTTTCTGGCTTTTGACAGGTAAAGGAAGGTGACTGTAGGCAAGCTCAGAGATGAGACATAAACAGACAGGGAGAGAAGCAGAGGTGTGTGGGATGTTTGCATGGTTGGAGACCAAGTGAGGAGGGGAGAGGATGAGAGAAAGGAAAGAGAGACGGGACTGTGCAGCATTATGTGAGGAACACAGAAACAGTGTAGGTGTATCTAGAGAAACTGACTCCAGAAAGCTTTAGGTATGATTCACTCTGCATGTCATATGTGTGCTGTTTGCCCCCCAGGAAGACTATGGATGGGAAATTTACTGTAAATAATAAGATAATATTCTCAAAATCCCTCAAGTTCTCATGTTAACTTGCCAATAGTTGTTTTAGCAGCTCACATGAATGTCTATATACATGGATTATATATCGCAATCTGCCATATTTGTTTCCATCGTTTTTCTTAGTCTTGCTTGTGATCTTTTTATAGCCTCATAACTTACCAGAGGGAAGACGAAATGTAAATGTCTTATTGACTGAGCAAAGGAGGAGACACAATTGAAGGAACGGGGCGTACTGGAATGTCAGGTCAGTATGGTATGGGAAATCAATTCATGCAAAAATGTTTTTAAAATAATTCTCAACATATCTCGATTAATTTGAGAAAAATGTAAGGGGACACTTAGGCAAACTAAAAATTAAAAGCTCCAGTGTCCTGAGAAAATAGTCACATGAAAATGAGAATTCTGATTGAAGTTAAGTCTCATTTCACAGATGGTCAATTTAGAGATCATATACCAACACTAGTGTTGCACGGTATACCAATACTCGAAAGATATCGCAATACCCTGCCGTTAAAAATGGTATGATACCCCATTTTATTAGTACCAGTACTTTAAGAATGACTGTTTTAATAAGAGCCATGAGTTGTGTTGATGTGCAGCGCTCTCCTTTAGAGGACAGCATTGGGATTGGGATCCCGTTGGAGTGGGCGATCATAACTTTGCTGCTGGGTGGAGTAAGCAGTCAAAAAAAACAACTGTGGTGATAACCAGAAGGATGAAGTCAACAAATGAAGTTGAAAAGAAGATTAAAGCAGGTCATGAACTGCTCGACCAGTTCTGACCAAATTATTACTGACCAAATGTACCGATAAAATTAGATAAACCATCTTTTCTGAATCTGTCCTAGCATCTCCTGTAATTTGTCAAACACATAATCCACCAAGGAGCCCGTGTTAAAGTATTATTTTACCGTGTGTCTCAGTAACGTGAAATGGACGGAGAGGAAAAGCAGTCTCTTTGTCTCCCTTGCTACAGTACCACTCTCCGCCTGAACTGTTACTGATGAGCTGGCAGGGTGATGTTTTACAAAAAAAGGCTTATTAAACGCTGTTTAATAAGTGATATCTGTTTGCAAATATAAATTTAACTATAAAACAAATCACATAAACTCAACTATAGGGGACATCAGATTACTGCATACCATTTACATTTTCTAATTAATATATTTTAACATTTCAACATATTTAATTAATTAAAAGTAAGTTCCATGTTCTGTTATCTATTATTCCATTTCTTTGCCATGGTATCGTTTCAGTATCGAGATGTTTAAGCAGGGTATTGTGTCGAAATCATAATCTTGGTATCGTGACAACACTAACCAACACTTAATTAGTGCTGTGTAAACGTGTGTTTGCTGCGATTGGAGGATGTTTAAGTTAATCTGCTCAATGACAAACCTACTGCAGAATTAGCACAGTGACACTATCTGAATGTCAGAATACTGTCACCTAGTCAGACCCAATGAGGAACTATGCGCTCCCCCCTTTCAGTCAGCCCCCCTGTCAAACTGAACTTACCCTTACCATCACGCACGATAAGCAACAGATAGACTGGAGGTCCAGGCATACACGGACATACAGTATGCACTCCTGTACACAAACATCTCCACTCAGAGATACCAACTCATATACTAGCAAACTCTCAAACCCAGAGCCTTCACTTAGCTCAGTGCCTTGTCAGTCTTTCAGTGCCTTATTTTAAGTAGCAGTCATCAATAATGGATGTGCTGAGGGGAATTATTGATGGGACACACAGCTTCCTCTAATGCTGCTTAGTTTGACGGATGAAGGTACAGCAGGAACTCTTTGGTGAAATCGTCCTCCACCCGCCCACACACACACACACACACACACACACTCGTATACACTCACTTAGTTTGATGGATGGATGAACAGCAGAAACTCTGTGGTTGGATCTTTTTCAGCACTTTTACAGCAGTTATTATCTACATCATTTAGAGCAATATTAATAAACTATCGGTCAGAAACCCAATAATGGGCTGCAGTCCTCGTTCTATGTATGTCACGAGTGAAAGTGTGTTTGGAGCCTGGAGCGACTGAATTTCCTCATTATGAATTTTAGAGTTGACAGGGCTAAATAGATTGAGCCCAGGACTGTGATCTAGATTGCAGCCGAGCACCTGAGCAGACTGCATAATTGCCATAGTTAGACAGTCATTTGCATATTAGACCATGGCCACTGGGGGAGGAAAGTTGGTGATTGACTGACATATGTATCTTAAAGTTGCCTATTGGGACACCTCAAGGATAGTTTTTGTTAAAACTTTAACCATTATTATAAATCATGACACAGGGTATAGTAAAAAGTAGGTAACCATAGCAACAGTACAATTTTTTTGTGGAACATTACCAGTCAATTCTCATTGTTTAAACCAGCCGTACACTGGGTTAAATCAACTATAAATTTCTTTATTCAGTTATTTTCTTTCGGTAGCCATGGTATAAGCCTGATAATGCACTAAGATGTGTTCCAATATAGACAATAATGGACTTGGCCTCCACCTTGGCAAACAGAGCTTGATCTCCATCTTGTCCAATATTTGTATTTATCAACACAACTTTTTGTGCATTATTGCTTACATGGCAGTTCATTGTTAATTTACCATAATGTCATGCTGTAGAGAATGTGCTGTAGAAATATGTCACGTCCATCAGTATACAAACTTTAAACTTGGCCTGTGTGTGTATATTATTGTTCCCCTCAGAGGGACTCATGCCCTATTGATGACCCAGGTGCCAAATTGGACCATGTGTTTTTTCCTTCATGTGTGTGCGTGCGATTTTGTTGTGATTTGTGTATGTGTGTGTGTGTTGAGACCACAGAAACTAAAACTGCTCTCTCAGCATGGAAAAGTCAGCTCTTGCCTTTGGAGATGTCACTGTCATTTTATGTGCAGCGACATCTACTAGCTACTGCAAGGCTATTTCAAAACTGTGAGGAGGGCACAGGAGGGTGTAAGGGGATGTAAGGTCAGAGCATAAGTGTGTGCTGAAGTGTTTGTGTTTGCACCTGCATGTGTTTTTGCCTACGTGCATCTCTTAGGGTATTGTTCCCTCTCGTTTCAAAATCCAGCACTCCCTCAAGCCAAAAACAAAACATTATCCAACATGTCACACAGCCAAAGAGATACCATCTGACTCTTTTCCAAGAAGACGAACCCATTCTGTCTTTCCCCAAGCAGTGTTTTAATACAGGCTCAATGTTTTAATGAAATATATATTTCCTTAGCTAATTCTTTTTGGCACGTTAAATCTCCAATTATGAGCTCTGCATTAGAAATATGAATTTTAATAATTAACCGTTTAACTGCTAACCGACATTAAGAATTTTTGAGTGATTATTGCTATCATTTAAACAGAAATTAATCTAAGCAAAACTCTGAAGTCAGCCCACCTTAAGTGAACCTGGACTGAAGACAATAATGCGCACAACATTGTGGCTGCTAACTCTCACCGGGCGGGTGAACTGGGGACACAGTTGCCTGTTTTGCTCATACATTGCAATTGGTGGTAAATGATGGGTTTGTGCATCGGGTTATCTTTGCAGCTGGGCGGCTTGTTAGGCACTTCAACCACAGCATCCCTCCATGCAAGACACTAATGTCGGTGAGCAGTTAATGATCGGTTAACGAGGGTCGGCTATCAGTCAGATATTAGCATCTTTAATTAGAAAGTATAACTTAAGGTTTCCTATATTTAAATGTGTATGTATTCTAAGTGTTTTACGGTACATTGTTTGTACTTGTGTGTATACAGTATGTGTGTGTGT